>NC_140976.1:53409460-53434460 GCF_056783735.1 Eptatretus burgeri | reverse complement strand
CGATTATATAGTTCAGTCAAACACCACTCTCTCATGTGTTTACCTTCCAACCGATTTTGTGATCAGCTGAAACGCAATCCAGATGTAGTCAAAACTAATGGGAACTAGAATGGCAATCGGTAGAGAGCATACCTTCGCCAGGCTGAACAATTTACATTTTGTATCCCACTGCTAAGTAGCTTGTTCTTGTCACCTACCCAACTCGACCACCAAGTTTTGAAATGATCGGTCCACAACTCTTTGAAATATCGTGTGATACATTATGATGAATCGTTTTTGGCCCCATCTCTCAATGGCGAAGAATCACTAATTATTTAAAAGTTCTTGGATTTGGATCCATATCCCAATCTTCACCAAAATCGAATCAGTTTGTCTGGGCCATGCACTCAAACTGTCCACCAAATTTCGTCCGAATATGTCCATAACCTTTTGAGATATCCTGTTCAGACAGACAGACAACCAGACAGGTGTGAAAACATCTCCATCCACCTTCGGTGGTGGAGGTAATCAAAGATCAGTCCTGAGTGAGTAATAAATAGCCCCAAGTGGGCTGACTGTCATCTCTTGAGGTTGTCGCTCTGGGAATTATCACGGACATTAGACTGGAGTCAATTTGGGGGAGCCCCCCCCCCCCCCCGCGATCTGAAATGAAAAATCGAACACCGAGTGATCCTGCGAACGATCGAGTAGAAGGGCTGTTTCGGGTTTCAGAGAAATTGATTGGTAAATATGGAGTGAGTAGGGATCCAAAGTTTTAGGGGGTACTCACCCCCCCCCCTCCACGATCTGAAATCGAGAAATTGAAGCCAGAGCGATTGTGCGGGATACTGTCTTGTATTCATGTGTCAAGTTTCAGAACAATCAGTGGGGTGATGAGAGAGTAGTAGCAAAAATTGCAAAAAGTTAACAGACAGACGGACATTCTGACATCACGACCCATTATATAAGGCCATCTCTTGGAAATCGAGATGGGATGACCTTGTAATATCCCCTCTCCCCAAGGGGTTTCATCCTCGGACAAATGCCTTGTTCATGTGTACAAATAGTTTTTTGTGGAAAATCTTTCCCGGAAGTAAAAAAAAATATTATAAAACCGCAAACGCATCCAATTACCCTTTGAAACAGTCACGACTGCTGTTCAACATGAAACTCAAATGTCGGAAACTTACTAGCGGACCATCGAGTAGAAGGGCTGTGTTGGGTTTCAGAGCAATCGTTTGGTAAACAAGTAAAAAAAGATATATAATGTTATAGCCCCCCTCGGTTTAATAATTTTGCTGTACGGAGTTAAAGGGCGAGCCCATATTTATGTACATCTAAAATGGCCGCCAGTCTACCAGTCGGCCATCTTTGATCAGATCACAAAATGAAGTGAGGGGCACATGTATGCCATCATGTACTGTGCTTGTGACAAGTTTGAACAAAATCGTACCGTGCCCGTGCATGGTGTGAGAAATGGTTGGGGACACATTTTAAGTAACAAAATGACCGTCAGTAATTCTGAGGTCAACATTGAAATACAAATGAACATAAAATTTAGCATTGAAATTTATTTTTGATTATGATTTTACAAATTGTTTAAAATTTGAAGATTCAGTGCTGCTCAAGAAGAAGAATAATAAGAAGAATGCAGCGAGGCATGATGAGCACTGTCTTGTTTCCGGGATCAACGTCGTGATCAAATGAACATTGCGTTTTTCACTTTATATCATGTGATTTAACAAATTGTGTAAAATTTCAAGGATATTTGGTGCTGTTGCAAGAGTGGAAGTCAGTGAGGTCTGAAGGTCGATGATAAAACGTCACAGGTAAAATGGAAAAACACCAGCCCTGCACGCAAGAGAAAAAAGTTTGCAAGATAGACATAAATGTGTTCCTCACCTCTTTGTTCTTTTTTTTTTTTTTTTTTTGCACGTTCCATTGAGTCTGGGAGGTTGGCAATTCAAATTCTGGCCGAGTCATGCAAAAGAGTTTTAAAATGCTATGTGCTGCTTCCTTGCTTGATGCTAAACATTTAAATGGATAAGAACAAGGACAATCCCCATACGTTAGCATCCATGGGGAGGAGGAAATTTCTCTTTAGGAAATTCTCCACTGAGTGTGGTGAGAAATGCAGCACTATTGTGATGTCACTGGTGCCCAGAGTGCCCCTGGAAGAGACTGTACTTCTCCCAAGCACAATGGCCGTTTGTCTCGTCAAACTGTCATGTGTGCGTGTTCCTGTTTGTTCCACTACGAGCCTTAGTTCCTTGGCAAAAAAACACTTCATGAAAATATCCGCAATTGAGTGATGTTTTATCTCTACTCAGTAATTCAAATGAAAGTGAATGTAATGCAGATAGAATCGAGTGTTTGCATATTATATATGCATTTTTGCTTACCTGTTATAGGTTAAGGCATAAATTCAGAATTCTAAATTGTGTCGGTGCCATGGACGTCTCACCTGCTCTTTATTAAGCGACACTGTGGATCTTTAATGTCCAATAGCTAATGCCAGCTAGCAGGTCACGAGCTTCGTTTGAGATCATGCCTGGGCCGCACCAATCCAACAATTTGTCGTCGAGCTGAGAATCAAGCCAAAAGTAGACAGCTTGAATGCACGTGCGTCAGCATGGCACCATCCTATCTTACATGTTGCACGTATATGTTTGAAATATTGCACACAATGTCGGGTCGGAAATTAAGAGGACAAACGTTCATCAGATGACTGAGCTTTTCATTGATAACATGGAAGCTAACATTGTAACGATTCAGGAACCCAGCATTAAATGTGTATTGCTAAAATACATTGCAGTTGTGGGGGGGGGGGGGGTTATCCTTAAATTCTAACGGGTTTTGTAAAGGTTTGTAAAATGCAGTGTTTTTGAAATTGAAATTTGAAGGCTCGGATATCATATAAAGGTAGATTTAATTGTGATCAATGTATTGACACTGTTGCCTGCTTCTGTTTCTTTCTCTCTCATTTTGTAGATGGTGTGCTGAAGGGGGCAAGCTCATCTGTTGTGATTATTGCAACAATGCCTTTTGTCGGAGCTGCGTACAACGTAACTTTGGTCGAGCAGTGTTGCACACGGTCATATCAGAGACGGACCGTAAATGGCGCTGTTACGTGTGCGACCCTGAACCCCTACGACCACTCGTCGCAGCCTGCAAAGCGGCGTTCAAACGCAGCCAAGAAGATGTTCCTGGCAAGCGGCGCTCTTGCAAGCGCCGCGGCCGCACAGCTTGGCCGGGTGATGCCAATGACTGTGATGTTGAGGACGAGGATGGAAAAAGCAAGCAAAAAAATCGAGGTCTGCACCTGAAATGTGCCACAACAGGTCAAAAGGCATTGTTAAAATTTCCGCCACTCCATTCTGGTGCAGCAGATCACTACACTGATTTGGTGTTGCCCAGAGAGGCTTTTAAAAAGGCACAACGTTTGGCAGAAGCTAGTCAACGTCTGGCAGGCAGTTTTCTGGCATTCCTGTCTTCAGAACATGCTGACACTAGTGGTGGAAGCAGAAAAACACTCGCTGGTTTGCAGCGACTGCGAGCATTCCGCGCAGTTCTAATAGACCTTCGCAAAGCTCAGTCAGAGCTCCAAATAAGAGTTGAGGAGGAAATCCGGATACAAAAGGATAAAGAACAGGAATGGCTTGGCCAGGCAGTAGAGACTAAGAATAGCAAGACCAAGAAAGTGGAAAATACTGATGAGGGTAAATGTGTTGCTGCCATGGTGGAGAAACGAGAAGTAGATGTAGAAAATCTGAAGGATATCACAGGAAGGAGGAACAGGCTTGCAGAAAAAGCATTGAGCAACATGGAAGACGGTAAACCACCGGAAGATCTGGTCGAGGCTCAGGATCGAACGATGGACCTGAATGCAAATGAAAAAATTAACCAAAAGAGGAAGTTACGGTCAAATGAAGAAGATGATGAAGAAATATGCAAAGATGGTAATGAGGTTCACACAAAAGAAGTTGTAAAAGAAACTAGAAAGGGAAAGAAGTTGAAAGCTGAAGAGAAAATAAACATGGAAGACGATGATTTGGATACAATGCAAGAAATTGACGAGGTAGTTGAGCAGTTGCACAAAGGTGAATCTGAAATGACAAAGAAGGGTGAGAAAGACGTTGTCCATTCTGAGAGTAAGAATGAAAAGAAAAGAAAAGTGTCTCGGACAAATAAGAAAACGGCAGATGAAAAGGGGGAAGCAGAACAGAGAGATTTTGGAAAGCGAGATAGTCGGGTTTTGAAGAATAATGCCTCGGTGAATAAAGTGAAAGAACGTCATCAAAAAGATAAAGTTGGAGAGCTGTCTGAGAGAAGGACAGTCGAGGGAGATGATGGTAACGATGATGAAGAAATTAGTGAAGGGGTATTTGAGAAAGAAGAAGAAGAAGAAGAGGTGGAAAGTATGGAGGAATCAAAGGCTGATCAAATGGCAAAGTCTCGAAGAGGGTTGCGTTTAAAACGACAGCAGAGACTAAGGCAGCGAGATGGTGAGGAAGGAACTGATGATGATAAGAGTGATGATGTGGATAAAATCAATAAAGAGAAGGAAAAAGACGTATCATCAGATGGTCAGAACAGCACTGCCCACAAAAATAAGAAGGCACGGCAGAGAGGGAAGGTGCATGAGGATCAAGAGGGTGTAAATAGTGTCAAAAATGAAGAGCAAACTCATGCTGACAGTGATGGTGAGAATGAGGAAATGGAGCATTCAGAAGTCGCTGCAGAGATGTCCGAAGCGGATGAGAATGCATTGGTCGAAAGGAACAAAAATGGTGAGGATCAACCAAGCACCGGAGAGGATGATTTTGAAGATGAAGTGTCCAAAGACGCAGAGCCTCAGCAGCAGAAAGCTGGAGTTGCACAAGATGCGATAGAAAGTGGACATCGTCTGGAGTTGGTGGTTTCTCTCTGTCCCATCAAGGACAGTGCCGCCATTGCTGATGGCAGTGCCTCAATTGCAGTCGATGACAAAGAAATGCAGCTCAAGGGTAAGGATCAAGAATCCAAAAGGAGACAAAAAGAGGCTGAAAAAGATGGCAAGAGGGAATCCGAGGTTGAAGGAACAGAAGAAAAATCTGGGAACATATCACCCAAAGCAAATTTGCAGGAAACCATGTCTGAAGGCCAGGAAAATGGTGATGGGGAAGATGACAAAAGCAAGTGTGCAATAGTTCATAAAAAATGCAAAGCAGAGACTCCTGTCAAACGAAAAACCAAAGTAAAGTCAAAACTTGCAGGGAATTCTGAAGTCGAGGAGGAAAGTGGTTGTGAATCCGAAACCCGTCGGTTTTCCCCACGCCAGAAGACGACTCCTCTCCGTCGCTCTTCAGCGCGATCACGGCGATCATCTGGCCCAGAGTGTGAAGCAGATGGAACAAGCGAATCGGAAACTGGGAATGGCCATACAAAGGAGAAAGCAGACTGCAGTGAAAAGCCAGAAAGACAAAATACGCAGCAGGGCACTGTTTCTGAAGGCTCAGACGCCATTCATAAGGATCGTCCAAATGCGTCGGCTGAAACATCCGATTCAGATGAGATGCCAGATGTATTAAAGCAAGCTCGTCACAATTGTAGCACTTCATCAGGCTCTGAGGAATCTGCGGGTAAACCTCGCCGGCGTGGAATTAAACGCTTACGTGGCTCCCTCACCTCCAAACGGAAACGGAGAGCCTCTTCGGATTTGTCAGATACTAAAAATGTTAAAAAGAAGGGAAACCAAGTGCAGAAGCCCAGCAGCAAACGGAGACGTCAAGATGATGACGACACGGTTGTTCACTCGGATTCATCAAACTTTGATTCTGACCTGGAAAAAGAGATTGCAGGCTTATGCAGTTTGCCAGCAAATCGTAAGAGTAGAAAGAAAAAACAGCCGGAAGGCAATGAGGAGGTGAGTGAAGGAAGTTTACAGGAAAGTGATAATGGCACTTGTGATGATCCTTTAGGTGGTTTAGATCATTCAGAACCAGACTTGAGTGAATTGGTGGCCAAGGAGAAGCAGAATAAGGGAGAAGGACAGGGCAAAAAAGAGAAAAGGATGAAAAACAGGGACAAGGAAAAAGAAAACATGACGTCATCTGAGATATCTGACAAAGAGGATGAGACTGCAAAGAAAGGAGAAGATGGTGAGGATGACCAGCTGTCTTCGGATGACGAGTCGCAGCAGATTCGTCCCATCACAGAAAATGCTGAACATCCACAAGGCAACCTCATACAGTCATCAGGTGCTTATCAACACCCTAAATAAACTTCAAACATTCGTGGTTCTAAGTCGCGGGTTAAGTAAGCAAAAGTGGTGGGGGAGGGGGGTAAACTTATTTGGGAGTCTCCAGCTGTTATGCGCACCATCCACACGTTCATTTTGTTTGGAGAGAATGAGACGAATGTAATGGGGATATACTATCTCATGCAAACTTGAAATTTGAAAAGTTATTCGAGTAAATTTTCTGTGTGTAGTGCAGTTTCATTGAAATGAACAGATACCTTCAATACGCTGGTTGTACATCAAAGATTTGTTATACCATCATTCAGGGTGTGTACCTGTGTATAACGTACTTTTTGGCATACGTACTTCAGTGCAAGTCCATGTGGAGTTTAAGTCGAATTGGCTAATTTTCCTATTTTTCTTTCATTCATTCATAGATATGTTAATTTGGAGTTTTAGACAAAGCTAGATCAACTACCGTAGTTAGCAAAATTGTCAGTCAGAAAAATAGAGGTGTTAATTCCTCCCTGGCACTCACAATGCATCGGTGTCCACGTGTTTTGTGCATATTATTTGAACTACTTTCGACCTTTCGGGTAAATTAGGTTTTTAGGTCAGCTTGCTGACCTAATTTAACCGTTCGATGTCCTCAGATCCGTCTATTTGTCTGTCTGTCTGTCTGTCCGTCCGTCAACAATTTTTATTTTTCTATCTCCTCCCAGACGTCTTGGCCGATTGAGTTCTAACTTGACACGATGATAGTACTCGTTGCTCTCTATAGATCGTCTGAGCCCTTTTTTGCATTTTTCGCCTCGGGGTCAAGGTTACAGGGTCATCAAGTGCAAAATGACCGATTGGACGAATGGCCTATAAGGAAGCATCGGACGGCTTTCATGCATAATGGGTTTCATCAGGATTATTAAGAACATTTAATTCGACCAACTAATTCCTCGTTACCTCTGTCGTCCGGCCTTGTTTTTTGGGCAACATGAGGTCCGCTGACTTCAACACGGCTTCACGCGGTTATTTTAAGTTCAATTTAAATTCTGTTTTTAACTTTTCATAGTCGCGAAGGTTGATTAACACTCGGTTGCATCAAACTTTATGAAAATTGAATGTTTATATCCTCAGTCTGTGTGGAATGTATTGCAGCGAGGAAAAGCTTCCATGGCCTTCCCTCCGTTTCCATGCCATATAACGAGGCTGTCTTCAGTTCGAGTTGATTTCTGTTTTCACTTTTGGGATCTTCTGGTGTAGCTACACGTTTAATGAAGATAATTTTCGTGCAAATCCGCTCAGAAACACACTTTTCATGAGGAAAATTTATTCAATTCAAATAACCGTGAGATTCTGGAAGGGACACCACGTGCTTTCCGTTCACTGCTTCACCTCGTAACCTGTCCTCCTGAGGGGCTGCTTATTTGTAGCGTCTGTGAGATTAATGATTATATTTTAGATGGTTTAGGGATGTGCTCTACAATTATCTGAAAGAATTCCGGTGAAAAATGGACGTTTTAAGATTTTGTTAAAACGTTTCACCGGCGGCGAACTGGCTGGTCATGTGACGCCGCACAGACGTGCAGGCAGCGAGTGATTGAGCTTCTCGGTGGTCTGAGGGTCCTTTTTAGTTGGGGTCCAGCTCTGTCCTGGATACAGCCATTAAATGCACACACTTAGAGCATTTATTTCACGGCCATAAACGCAGGTTTGAAAATTGTATAATGATGTTGGGAATGATTCCTCGAATATGGAGATTTTTGCTTCGGGCGGCCTCATGCGTTTATTATAAATTCAATTTGAATTCTGTTTTCACTTTCCGTAGTCGCTAAGGTTGATTAACACTCGGTTGCATCAACTTTTGTATCTGAGCTGACCGACAAACCGGCTCGGGTGTATTATTCAACATGTTTATCATCATATGGAGAAACAAGATTTAAATAACTGCAAAATCATTTTGAGCAGCGTCTTAAACCATAGATAAGTCGATTCTGAGTACAAGTCGGGGTCTGCACTTCTGGAGGGAGCGGGGAGGCTGGGGGATGGGGAAAAGTGCCGACATAAGCGCCAGAGACGATGCACATAGAAATAGTCAATACTGTTTGTGTGTGCGTGTGCGCATGCGCATTTGTGTAATTCCACTTCCCTGGACCAATCTCCACCAAATTTTGCACATGTGCTGGGCATACCCAGGGCCAAGTCATGGGCACAACCCCCCACAAATATGTATGTATGTATGTATACGTACATACGTCTTAAAAATCAAAGGAAATTTTTAAAAATGACTTAAAAAAAGAAAAGAAATGACAAACTGGCCTCAAGCAAGGAAATATGAGGACATTTGGCCCAATGTTGCCATGGTGTATCCCCGGTTACTTTTTCCTACAGCTTTAAACATCAATCTTCTTGTAGTCCAGCGGCTAAGCCAAAAAATATGGCAGTATATTTCACTTTGTGGAGAAATTATGAAACTTTGCACACAGATTGGGGACCCCAGTCGGAACGTTTTTCGATTCGGACCCAACTCTGAAACGCCCCCTGGTGGCCGCCATCTTGAGTTTCAATATGGCCGCCTAAGATATGGCCGCCTAAACTGAATCGGATAGGAATGCAATTTCATTGGTTCACCCCCAATTTTCAGCCTCGAGGAATCCAGTGAAATCAAAGACAATGCACATCTGGTGTCCACCATCTTGGATTCCAAGATGGCCACCATGTTCAACATATTTTCTTGTAACCCTTAATCCAAATTACATAGGACTGCAACTTCAGCGGCCAACGTCATTTTTAGAGCACTGTCCGTCACAGGCACATAGGGATGTGCACTGGTGATTTGCTTTGTAGCATTTGCAGTTTCCTTTACAAATTTTCTTGCACTTGCAGCTCAGGAGCTCGTAGCATGCCTTAGATGCCTCGGGTAGTATGGTCCATATCACTGTCCATATCTCGCCATCCTTCTGCCAACCCCAATCAGCTGGAGGGGGAACAACTGGGTTGGAGACTAACGACTGACTCCAGATGTGACCTGCTTGAATTGTAGCTCTCCTTGTGTGTTGCAAGAGAGCCGATGCTGTTGGAGGTATATTCTCAATCTCCCTTGACCTCTTAGTGAACACGTAGCGCCGTGCAGCATCCATGCCCTGAAGTTCAGATGTACAGTCATACAACAACACAACAAATCGTTCCAGGATGTCCATGACAGTACTCGGCACCTCATCTGGCTGTGAACACAATGTCCCAAATGGTTCTGTAGAATCTGGATATGCCTGCCATGCCTGCCATGTAGACTTCTTTCCACGGTTTGCGAAGAAGGATACCGTATCGCAGCCAGTAAACGCATGGAAAAATGTCAGAGCCTTGGACTTCTCTGGTCCTATGTTAGCGACGATTTGGTGCACTGCGATGTGCCTGTAATTCTTACCAGTTCCAAAGGCAACCCAAAGTTCCTTGAGGCCAATGTTCAAGAAGTAAGCAATTGCAATCACCACTACATCAGTGTCCACAGTGCGGATCATCACTTTTGTATGTCCATGCCGAACTATGTCAATGACATGAACAAATATCCTCGAGTCTGCTTCCTCGTGTGAGCAAGGGGCAAGAGCTGCATTGATGGCGTCTTTGGAAGAGCACACAACTTTGTCATCCACAGTGCTGTAGATGAGCTTGTCACCTGCCATTTGGTAGTTCACACATTTCTGGGCAAGAAACAGGAATATCTCATGTTTGTTGTCGCTGTTTCGGAGAAAGCTTGGCCAGTTACCTGGAATTCGTTTTGAGGAAGTCACTCGGCGTCTTGTACCACAGCCCCTTTTCTCTCTCGTTGCGTTTTTCAAGCTGTCCGACCGATAGACATCCCAAACAATATCAATGCGACTAGCATTCCCCAGTTCCCTAACCACATATGGGACAAAGATATCTTGGGCATAATCTTCGAAGGTGGCACAGGTGCCAGGCTGTAGAAAGTGGACAACAGCAGGGCCATCAAGAACTTTAGCATCAACCACCAAGGCCGTACCATCATCAGTCATCACACCATTGAGACAGTCCAGAAGCTGATGCTTGTCACCTTTTCTCATCTGACCTCCACTTGCGAGTGACGGTGGACTAGACTGGTTTTCATGCCTGAAGAATGCATCGATATCCCCTTCTCTCTTTTGACTAGGAATGTACAACCTTGAGAACAGAGCTCTGTCATTCTTCAGCTCAGTCAACTTTCCTGCTGCCTTTGTTTTTTGCACACCAGGCTTGCTGAACACAACCAGTTTGTTGCAGAAAATGGTTTCTCCAATTGACTTCGAATTGTCTTGAAACGCTCTTCCACAAATTCATCATCGTTTGACTTTCCTCGCGCATTGACGTTCCTCATGGCTTTCACAACTTTTTCTGGCATGATGACTTTGGAATTGCGATTCAACAAGTCCATACTATCTTCCATGAAAGGGTTGCCCATTTCTTCAATTGTGACACCCAATGATCGTACATCTTCAACAAATTTCTGCTGGACGCTTTTCGTCTGTTCATGGTGGCGAGCAGGTGTCATGGATGCCCCGGCGTCGTCAAAACCATCCTCAAACTCTTCAACTTGTCTTGCTATTTCAGGTCCAGCAACCATCCATCTCCTAAACGCTCCAGGGTTTTCCGTGAGACCAACAGCTCCACGGTCCCCCTTAACGAGTGCATTAACCTGCTCGTGTGCTTGGTCCAACGAAATAGCCGAGAACGTTCGACCTGTCTTGTTTGAAGTGAATCCTCGATGCTTGAACTCACGATGGACATCCGGGCACTTATCCTGCAAATTGGACATGTCTCGCAGATGAACTGGTAGCCAGCGGGCATAGTTTGTATGGTCGAATGCGAAGAACCACGGTACTAAATCTACTTGTGATGCAATGTACATGTCAAAATCAGCCACTCGCAAGGACCTTATGAATTGGGAGATTGTCAGTTCAAAATCTAATACCGTCTGCCAAAAATGAAACTGGGTACTTATCAGACCTCCCGGCACACCACTCGGTGAACTCGATTGGGTCAGGTTCACCATCATGATGTTTTGTGCTTTCCGCCTGTTTAAAATCCGAATAGGCCTTTTGCTGTAACTGATACAAAGCTGCGGCGGTTACCTGATGTGCCCTGCGGGTTTTGGTCACATGAGATGCTCGAAGGAATCCTTCACAGGTGCCTGCACTCGCAATGTCAGCCTGTGCCAAAGCCTCTGTCCACCCGCTTCCATCAAGAATATTGACAATGGTCCTCCACGCAGCCATTTCTGTATGCAGCCCCCCTAGTACAATTACGTACTTGTCCTCACCATACAAGTCGGGAAACCGCCATTGGAGCTGTTTCCCCATGGCGTATAGTGGTTGATCCATTGTGAGGACTGGCGTCTGACCAGGATTGAGGAAATATGTTGTGGCAGCATTGTTGTTCATAATGTGCGAGATCATTGCCATGGTGTTGGACTTTTCTCGGAAGAGAGGGAGCAACGAAATGTTTGTCTTAGGATTCGGAGGTTCCTCTTGATTGGAAGCGTGGTAGGCTGCCCAGGATGGATAATCGGTTGCACCAAGCGTTTCCTTTTGGCAAAGCTCCATCTGTTGTTCCAACCACTTGTACTCTAATTTATGGTCCTTCTTCAGTCATTCATCTGTAGGTGACATGACAGGCCCATAAGAGATCGGAACATGAGCATCCCTTGGGAGAGGTTGTGCAGCAGGTACACTTGTGTACTCCCCTGGGAGTTGCTGAACGTATTTCGCCTGGCTTGATTCGTCATCAAACATGGAGGTGCCGAGGCGAGATAGACCAGAATTAGTCGCATCTGGATGCTGACAGAGGGAATGAGCAGTCTCGTGAAAGGAGTCTTTTGCCGAAATTTAGCTTGGGTTATGGTCTAAGTTATCAGCTTGTCCTGTGGTGAAAACGCCCTTCTGAAGCTGTGGTGGACAGACCACACCACCCTCTTCATACTGTTTGCAGAGACTATTTGCTACACCAGACGATAACCTCAGCAAACGATCATAGGAAATGCAGAGCCCCAAACCATGGAACCGATCCACAAGTTCACGCTTCCTAGTCTCTGAATGCATCTTTAAACCAACATAAATTGGGAGAGGTGTTTCCTGTGATCTGTTGTGTCGGACAGCAGAACGCTGATGTCTGGCATGTTTCACACTGTTAAAGACAAGCAGCTGGGCAATTGTTAATGCAGCATTTCGCTGGAGCATTGTCCGTTCCATTTGGTCCCTCAAGCAGCATGCTCACGAAGGCCAGCAGCACGTTTGGTTCAGATCTCACCTGTTCGTCGCAGTTTAATTTCCCATTGCAGACGTAAAAGTTTTCGAAAATATGCTTACGAACAATTGTTTCCGCTTTTGCCAAGCACATGATATTTGAATCAATGTCACAAGCTCTAACTACGCCTCTCCAATATCACGGTCAACTATGAATAGGATTTCGTGGCCATGCTTCGTGGCCGTCAGATGTGGACAGTTCTGCAAGAGTCTTTCCTTTAAGCGTGTTCTGTTTACTTGAACCTCAGGATCCATCCCAAGATCAACCAGACGTTGGTTGTATGTCTCAGCCAGGTCGGCTAATCGGAAGACAGGAGCAGTGTCTTCCGAATTACTGGCTTCTTCTATGTGAGCTAGAAGTTCTGCCAGTGCTATACTATGAAATGAGGAAGTGGGCGATTCATCACAGGATTTTTGTGCAGCCCTCGCATCATGAAACAGTTTTGTCTTACAGGCTTTGTGATACTTGACCTCTAGAGCCACCAGATCCCCACCAGCAAATTTTCTGAGCAAACACGAGTCCCTAAGTTGAATCGCATATTGTCTTACAGTATTGTCAATCGTGAAGGTTGATGCAGAATAGAGTTCATCTTCACTACTGTCACAGAACAGACACATGTACTTTTTGCCTGTGGTACGCTTATCTGCACTCATTCTCCTAGTTTTTGTGGGAGATGCTTCAGGTTCATCGTCACAGGCTACCTTACACTTTTTCCATCTATCTCACTTCAGTTCACAATATTCATTTTTACAAAGTTTATGCCAGCAATCCTGATGTGCACGTAGTGTTTGCTCAATGCCAGTCCCATCATCGAGATTAATGAAATCAATTTTCATTGGGTTGTAGTCAGCATCCTTAGCGTTATTTAGGTCTTGGGCGCGTGTCCGGTATCCCATTCCTTTCGTAAGCCGCTTTCCCCTGTCAGGTACAACAAGGGGGTCCTGGGTTTTCCTTTGGCAAAGGACACAGATGCTCCAGTTGAAGTCAGGTGTTCCTCCTGCCTTTGATGATCTGTCTGTTGATGCTGAAGGAACGATCTTGAATGACCTGGACATGGTTTTCCACCTGAAAAGAAAACATGCGTTAATACAATAATGATATCGAACTTTGATGTCTGCTGTTTTAACCTAAACTAATGCAAACAGATGGCAGCACTGAAATAATATGGAGTGCCAAGTAAAATCATATGGGGTGCTAAGTAAAATATTTTGGGGTGCTTACTGATCACCTGTTCACCCAAATTGTCATCTTCCACACGGGTTACAAAAATAACTTTTCTATCTAATCTTGTTCCGAACTTATTTATGCAGAATCATGTCGTTTGATACATGACAGCCATTTTGGAATTCAAGATGGCGGATCCCAGATAAGCATGATAGTGAGTTCACTCGATTCCTTGACCTGAAAATGGGGCTTAGCCGCTGATAGCATTTTTTTTATCAAATTTGGTTTAAGAGTTGTTGGAATATATGTCTAACATGGCCATCTGGGAATCCAAGATGGCTGACATTAGATATGCATGATATTGATATCACTGAATTCATTGACCCTGAAAATGGGGGGTAGCCACTGCATTCGTATTTCTATCTGCTTTAGTTTCGAAGTTATAGGCAAATATATATCAAATGTGGTGGCCATATTGAAACTCAAGATGGCGGCCACCAGGAGGCGTTTCAGAGTTGGGTCCGAATCGAAAAAATGTTCCTACTGGGGTCCTCCACCTATCTGCAAAGTTTCATAATTTCTCCACAAAGTGAAATATTTTTCGACTTAGCCGCTGGACTATTGATGGTTTACTGAAGTCTAAATAACCCGATCTTGATTGGGTGACCCAACTTGGATTATATCACTGCACTGCGTATGGTCTTGGATTACACATACAAAAATGTACACTTCTCTTTTTTTGCTGCATTTTTTCTTGAGTTTTTATTTACGTGCTTTTCTCATAATCTTTATGCGATGGCAAAATTCTCAATCTTTTGAACATCCTGTAAAACTGAATGCAGCCATATAATTTGCTTGTCCTTCCAAGGTTCATGATGTATTTATGATGAACACATGTGGAGTGCTTGGGTAGACGAAATGCTACACGTGAGCTCAATCTGCCTGCTGGAAAGTTAACACCCAACCTCATTATGGCCTTTGGATGTTGGACCGCATGTCGCCAACAATGCCAAAGCTAATCGTTTCTTGCCCAGCGATCCGCAGCTGCTCAGGATTCTGCACATGGAGCTCTTTCTGAGAACATTGGCATAAGTTACACAAACGATTTTTCCTTCTACCTCACATCCGAACTGTTGAGTGTCCCATTTTAGAGTGGATTTTTGCTTCCATAGCTGGCAAGCACACAAGTTTCGGCAAAATGAGGTTGGTGATGCTTTAACTAATTGATTATCCCATCAATGTCCTCTTTACAGCAGTGGTGAACAAAATCTTTGTTTATTTATTTTTTCTTTGAGCAAAACAAAGAAGTTTAGGAAACAGCTTCGCTAATTAATACGTTTACAATTGTAATGCAATTATTGAAGTTTTTGCTTTTGCTTATGGGGAGTTTAAATTTGGAGAAAAAGTTGATGGGTGTGTTTTGTTTAAAATAAATAAACCTTTTCTGTTTTTTTTTTTTTTAACCTTCACTTAGGATCATGTCTGATGTAATTAAAAATGTTGAGTTTCAAATCAAATGAAATGGTTAATGCTTGTACTTTAAGTTTGGTCTATCAAGTGTTAAGAGATTCTCTTTGTTGTCGACTTGCTCATTAGTGCCTACAGAAGAATAGCAAAAAAGGGAGGGCGAGTGCAAGCATGGTCGTCGAGACGCTGATGTCTGCAAGCATTGGGTTTCTCACTGCAAATCAATCATATGGACATGCTCTTTGCGGGGGATAATTGGTTCGAGATTGGTCCTCCCGATCCTGTGGCACGGCTCTTCCTTGCGGAAAGCAAAGCAGTTGTTCGTTTCTTGGTTTTCTTTTTGTTATTTTCCTTGCTATTGCTATTTGCTGACCTTTTGACAAAGGAGAACACTTTCTGGCCTGTGACGAAATTCTCAGCGAAAAGGAAAATTGAAAAAAAGAAAATGGAAAGTAAATGATGCAGGTGCGTTGGATAATTTGATTTTATGACGGAAACCTCAGGCTTCAAGTCCGACCCTTCTGGCAATCTTTGGAGAAAATATTACATCTGGTCCTGTAAAAGAAGATAAACATTTGCATAAGGTTCTCTGGCTATGTTGACATTGCATGTCTGTTGGCAAAGGAAGAAGCTGAGAGTGTACAAAATGGTTTGTTCGTTCACATTGAATTTGCAAGTGTTCAGTCTCACCTGTTTATTCGCTGACCAAATTTGCCTGACTTTAATATTAAAAGCGTTAAGCTGAGCAAACGATAGCACCTTTATCAGAAGGTCGAGAGAGAGAGCAAAAGCAAGGATACAGTCTTTTTCAAGTGCTATGAACTTTGTTTATTCTCCTCCTGCCAGTTGGCACATAAGGCTGCCAAGTGAGTTCGTTACCTGGGGGTTACAGTCCTGACTGGGTCGCCACTCTGTCACAGTATACTTGACTAATTTATTCAAGGTGCTGGTGCCAGCTCGCCTACTCTTCGCAAACCATACCATGGGATCTATATTGTCTACGAATTAATGCAGGCAGACCGAACGCTGTTTCGAGTCCATCAGATAGACTCCATCCAAGGCACGGCGCACACATCTACGATTTTGCCTGCTTGTAAAACAACAGGATGACAGTTTATAGCTGGGCCGAGATTCAAACGCAGGCAAGACGGCTCAATGGTGATTGCTATGGCCTTTGGACATTTTAAAAAAAAATCCACATTTTGAAATTATAATGAGGGGTTTCCTTGTTCTTTGCAGCAAAGGTTTTTCATCACATGAGCAAAGCTCATAAAGAATGCTGAAAAATGTATCAAGTGAAGACAGGCTCTGAATGTCTTTTAAAATATAAGATAAATAAATATACATGAGCATATAGTGTATGCAAAAACTCACGGATATTCCCTGGTCTGATGCATTTATTACCGCAAAGCAGTAATGTGTTTGGATTTTTGTGTAAATGCTTTGCCCCTGAATAAGTCGTATGAAAAGCACTTTGGCTCGACGATAATACTGTATCGACACGTCTGCAGTAAAGAGGTACCGTTTAAAAGTATGTAGTTGCTTTAGTAATAATACGCCTTTTTGGTCCACCAATGCTTTTCATGCAGGCCAAATGATCTCGTGTTTGAGAATACTTTTTGGTGATGGTTTTGAGAGATTTTTCCCATTTGTCATGAATAGTCTCCTTCCTTTCCGACTGTTTCGATGTTTTGGTGGCGATTAATTTATATACTTGGGACAATCCAAAAAGTGTTCTGCTGAGGGTGAGTGCATACCTTTCAGACCATGAACGTTTTAATCATGCTCCTTTGCAGAAAAGTCATGTCAGATTCAATTTTGAATGACTCATGACTATCCATGGAAAATTGCCTTTTGTTATATTTACAAAGTCGAGGCTCGTGGAAGAGCTGGAACAGAACGGATCAGGGTGCAACAGAACAAAAGGAACAGCAGAAAGAGGGGAGAACCACCAACAGCAGGGTTGAGGAACAAAATAGAGGGAGATATAGAGCAATAAGGGATGCAGTGGGGTGGACAAGATAGACATGGAAGGAAACTCTCAGGAAGAAAAAAAAATGGAAATTTGGAAAGAGGTGGTTTTGGGGGTTCAACTGGGGTAGAAAGATCATGGTTATGGACGGGGGATTATCTGAGATGGTGGTGAACAACTGTATTGAACACTTCGAGGTAAGAATGGATTGAAGAGAATATGGAAGTTGGTTCCAGAGGGAGGGGGAAAAAATGAGGACAAGTGGAGGTGAATGGTGCTTCTGGATTTTGGGACTTTCATCAGAAGGAGGTTGATTACAGAGGAGTCCAAAGTGAAACCCTGCTGGGCCGGTTACTTTGAGCGGCTGTACCAGGCTGATCCACCAGCTGTTAAGTTGGATGTCAAGGGTGTTATTATCCCTATTGCTGACCCTCCAATCAACTGTGATCCACCTTCGCTTGTGGAAACACAGGCTGTGGTGAACCGGTTGAAATGGGGTAAAGCTCGTGGGATATGTGGCATCCAAACCGAACTTCTCAAGGCTGGTGGAAATGCTGCACTCGTTTTGTTGCATGCAGTTCTGTGCTCTGCATGGAACACAGGCATCATCCCAACTGACTAGAAGAGAGGCCTAGTTGTCCATCTCTGGAAAGGGAAGGGTGATCGCCAAGACTGCAACAACTACCGAGGGGTGACGCTGCTCTCGGTGCTGGGCAAGGACTTTGCTCGGAGAATTCTTGATAGGGTTCGCCACCATCTGCTTGAGCACCAGCGTCCACATCGTCCAGCAGCGTAGTCTGATATTTCAGATCAATTGTTCAAATTTGCATAAAAGCACCAAAATTGGTACACCTGTAGAATAATGTATTCCGAACAATTCAAGATATGGAGCCACCCAAAATTGTGCCTTGATCAGCCAAAATTTGAACAATTGGTTTGCTATGCTGCAGTACTAAGAGCAGTCAGGCTTTACACCAAAGAGGTCAACGATTGACCGTATCCTTGCTCTTTGGGTCCTCACCGAACGCAAACGAGAGTTTTGGCAGGGGCTGCTTGCAGAATATGTTGATCTCTGAAAAGCGTTTGATTCAGTGAATCGGCATGCCCTCTGGAGGATTCTTGGTCTTAATGGGGTGCCACCAAAACTGATCAATCTGATGTCTGAGCTTTACTCTGGTACTGAGAGGGCTGTGAGATGTGGTTATACCATCTCTGACTTATTTTGCGGTTGTTTCTGGAGTTTGTCAGGGGTGTGTACTGGCCCCCGTACTTTTCGGCACTTGTATGGACTGGATTCTGGGGAGGATGTCAGAGATCAAGCTGCGGTGCATCGTTTGGGAATGTCAAGATCTCTGACTTTGATTTCACAAATGATGCAGTCATTTTTGTGGAGACTTTAGATGTCCTTTTGGGGGCCCTCGAGGTGCTGAATGAGGAGTCGGAGCCGCTGTGATTACGGGTTTCCTGGGTCAAAACTAAGATCCAGGCTTGCAATGACGTCTTGGACGCTGATGTCCTGTCTGTACCTGTTTGTGGCGAGGATGTTGAGGTCACGGGGAGATTCACTTACCTAGGCAGGGATATTCATGTCTCTGCTGGCTGTGAGCCAGAGGTCAACAGACGTGTGGGTAGGGCCTGGGGAGTCATGGATTCACTGGATCAGCGGTGTGGCGCTGCCGGTACCTGTGCGGGAGGACGAAAGTCCGAGTCGTCAGGTCCTTGGTGCTTCCAGTCTTGCTCTTCGGATGAGAGACTTGGACTCTGACCAGGGATCTGAGACGGAGATTTAATTCCTTTGGTGCCAGGTCTCTTTGGAGAATCCTTGGCTATCGCTGGTTGGACTTTGTGTCCAACGAGCGGTTGCTGAGAGAGACTCAAATGAGATGTGTTACTTGCGTAGTTCGTGAGCGTCAGCTGCGGCTGTATGGACATGTGGCTCGTTTTCCTGACACTGATCCTGCTCACCAGATTCTCTCTGCGAGGGAACCTCGTGAGTGGAGGAGGCCAATGGACCAACCAAGTGCCTCGTGGTTGCAGCAGGTTGATCAGCATCTCAAGGAGATGGGGATGGGCCAGGCATCAGCCTGAGGGATGGCCAGATGGAGGCCCCTGTGCAGTACCGGTGGAAAGTGGATGCAGCGACGTGCTTCTCTGGCGGATGCTCCCACACCTGACCTGACCCGAGGTTGATTGTAGACTGTATGTGCTCTGTAGAAACCTTGGAGTGGTGAGGGGGGGAAGACAAATCATGCAAAGAGCAGAAGGTGCAAGACCAGAAAGGAGTTGGTCCAAGACAGAGAGAATTTGTGCAAAACTCCCATCCATGACTATATGCTGCAGTGAAGGATCCACTGCTGGGCCTAGTGGGGCTAGCGCCCCCACTTAACTTTTGTGGTACAGCCAAATTACCCACCGACATCCCCCTCTCCAAATTTCTCTCAAAATGTCAAGCATCCATCCAGCCAATTATTATATTTGCAGCATCACCAGAAGCCCAACTGTTCCAAATGTTTTTATACCCGGCAGCCAAGCTGCCATACGCAAGAACGGAACAGAGTAACCCGCATTTCATTTTTATCAGACACTGTTCTCAAACGTTATAATTGCATACATTTGAGGTGATGGAGAGACAGATTAAAAAGAAACAAACACAGGGCACGGCCAGTAAAAGCAGCAAAACAAGAACAAAAGAGATTTAGTAGTACGTGGATAGACCATCATTCCATTTCTGTGTTGTAAGAGTTCTTTTTTTTTTGGTCATGTGATCCAAGAAGGAAATGTTGCTCGACTCTAGTTCTTGCAATTACGCTGTATATTGTCAAGGTCTTTGCATGAAATGATGAGTGTGATTGTTTTGAAGTGACTTACCATGGACTACAAAGCTAAATATGAGGTTCCTTGCATTAATTCCAGTTGATACACGTGTGTGATCTGATTGAATGCTAGTTAAGACGTGGCACACCTTAGAAATATGGAAACCAAAATACTAATTGGTAATCGCAGATGTTCTTGGATCTGTCGCGGTGAAGTGGTTGGAGGATCTTTATCCCCACACTTTTTGAAAAAAAAACAAGACATTGTAATCGGCTATATCTATCCGTCTGTCTGTCACACTATCTCCACCGGAGACGGTTGTGCAGAAATTCACCAAACTTGGTAGTTATAATCACCATATGGCACGAAGGTGCAACAGCAGTCATTTTTCCCAACACCTCCTCCCGACCCCCTGGGCGGGGTCAAAAGGTCAAATACCAAAAAATGCAATTCCAGGCACATTTTATAACATTTTAAAATAAAACTTTGTTTTTGCACTCAACATTGGGGGACACATGAAATATGTAACATTTTTATTGATTCAACCCCAGGTTCATGCCCCCAGGGGGTTGGGTCATGGGGTCACGATGTCAAAACGGGGAAAAAAATTTAAGTCTAAATTTGATATTGGGTCATTCCTTGTGGAACTTTTGCCATCTTTCAACTTTGCTTTGGGTGGGAAGCGTGGGGATTTATGATGGCGTGCCATCGACTTCACTCTTGCTTGAATTGCTTTTATGGCCAATAAAAAACATACAAACTTCCATGCATAAGGAAGTAATTTTGCTGAATATATAAGCCAGAGCATGGTTGTACACCAGCGTGAATGCCACCTCCTACGACATCCTGTAAAAAAAATACAAACTGGCATCTTTGCTTTTCTCATGTCAGGAGAATAATAATTAGGGTTTTCTCGTGTAATTTGTTGAACGCACATTATTGTGGAAATTAATTACTGAAGAACACTAACTTGCTCATTCAAGTTTATTTTATTAGAACTGATTGCATACGCTTTGCTCATAAAGCTGAATCATGTTTGAAAATACAGCAATGTAATTGCATCATAATAATGTAATATCATGATTAGCAATAAACTTACACCAACATACTTTGGGCAGTTTTACCACTTCCATGGGAAAAAGGATTGTGGAGGCTTTTTCTGGAGGGGGGGGGCATTTTCTTCAAACGACCTTTATTAAACCCACCAACTGGATGGGCCGATCAGTCGGCCGTCCACTCTAATTTATTTTGAAAAAATGAATTCAAATTCACAAATGACATCATAGTTTGATTCACAAATGATTCAGCTTTTACCAGGCAGGGCAGTGACAGCTGTGATTGCATAGCAATTGATTTCTCTCAACAATCCTTTCTCAAATTTGCAATAATCCTCATCCAGTAATGCTGTTAAATTTATTATATATTTGATATATTAGTGTGGTTTAGCTCACTACGCTCGCTGACCCACATCGTTGTAGAGATTTACGTTCCAGATTTGCTGTGTTGTCATGATTCACACCAATCATAATAGAAACATTTATGCTCTCCAAGTTTTATGTTTAATATTGGTGATATGATATTTATTTGAAATTTATTTGTGATCTGTAATAATTGTCAATTGTCTAAGCTGTCTAATCTGTCTGAAGGGTGTCAGGGGTCTAAATGGTGTTAAGGTCTGAGGGATGTAAAGGGTCCCTGGGGTCTTTTTGGTCCTTGGGTTCCTCGGTGACTTTTGGGTCTTTTGGGTTCCTCGGGGACTTTTGGGTCCTTGGGGACTTTCGGGTCAACTGGAACTTTTTGGTCCGAGGGTCTTTGATCTATAAGGATCTTCAGGGCATTTTGGGGGTCTTTTGGGTCTTCAAGGGTTTTTTGGATCTTTGGCGTCATTAAGGGATTTTGGGTCTTTGGGGTCTTTTCGGTCTTTGGATCTTTTTGGTTCTTCGGGGTCTTCTGGGTATTTTGTCGTTGGCGTCGTTAAGGTTTTTGGGGGTATTTTGGGTCTTTGCCATCTCTTGGGTGATTGGGGGAGGGGTGGGGTGGTGGTCTTTTGAGTCCTCTGGGTACTTTTGTTTAAGTATTTCAGGTTACATTTGTGGGTGACATCAGGTCAGCTGTTCAAACAATGGGTGAAGAGCGTACGTATATACATACATACTACATACATACATACATACATACATACAGTGCATACATCACAAACACCTGTTCCGTTGTGTACGCTACATGGCCAAAACTATGCAGACACCCCTTCCAATTTGTGGATTTGGCTATTTCAGCCACACCCATTGCTGACAGGTGTATAAAATCAAGTACACAGCCATGCAATCTCCATATACGTACATTGGCAGTATAATGAGCCGTACTGAAGAGCTCAGTGACTTTCAACGTGGCACTGTCATGCGATGCCACCTTTACAGCAAGTCAGTTCATCAAATTTCTGCCCTATTAGAGCTGCCCAGGTCAACTGTAAATGCTGTTATTGTGAAGTGGAAACATCTAGGAGCAACAACAGCTCAGCCACGAAGTGGTAGGCCATACAAGCTTACAGAACGGGACCGCCGAGTGCTGAAGTGCGGAGCACAGAAAAATCGTTTGTCGTCGGTTGCAGCACTCACTACCGAGTTCCAAACTGACTCTGGTAGCAACGTCAGCACAAGCACTGTTTGGTGAGAGCTTCATGAAATGGGTTTCCATGGCCGAGCAGCCGCACACAAACCTAAGATCACCCTGCGTAATGCCAAGCGTCAGTTGGAGTGGTGTAAAGCTCACCGCCATTGGACTCTGGTGCAGTGGAAACGTGTTTTCTGGAGTGATCAATGGTTCTTCACCATCTGGCAGTTCAACGGAAGAATCTGAGTTTGGCGGATGCCAGGAGAACGTTACCTGCCTGAATGCATAGTGCCAATTGTAAAGTTTGGTGGAGGAGGAATCATGGTCTGGGTCTGTTTTTCATGGTTCAGGCTTGGCCTCTTAGTTTCAGTGAAGGGAAATCTTAACACTACAGCATACAATGACATTCTAGATGATTCTGTGCTTCCAATTTTGTGGGAACAGTTTGAGGAAGGTCCTTTCCTGTTTCAGCATGACAATGCTCCCATGCACAAAGTGAAGTCCATACGGAAATGGTTTGTCGAGATCGGTGTGGAAGATCTTTACTGGCATGCACAGAGCCCTTACCTCAACCTCATCAAACACCTTTGGGATGAATTGGAACGCTGACTGCGAGCCAGACCTAATCGCCCAACATCAGTGCCCAACCTCACTAATGCTCTTGTGACTTAATGGAAACAAATCCCCGCAGCAATGTTCCAACATCGAGTGGATAGCCTTCCCAGAAGAGTGGAGGCTGTTATAGCAGCAAAGGAGGGACTAACTCCATATTGATGCCCATGATTTTGTAATGAGATGTTGGACGAGCAGGTGTCCACATACTTTTAGGTGTGTGTGTGTGTGTGTGTGTGTGTGTGTGTGTGTGTGTGTGTGTGTGTGTGTGTGTGTGTGTGTGTGCACGCACGCGCACACACACGCACACACGCACACACACACACACACACACACACACACACACACACACACACACACACACACACACACACACACACACACACACACACACACACACACACACACACACACACACACACACACACACACACACTGCCTATAGGAAGTCCACAACCCCTTTCAAAATTTTCACATTTTGTTGCCTTATAACCTGGAATTAAATTGCATTAAATCTGACTTTTTCCATCTTTATTTACACATCATAACTCACAACTTCCAAGTGAAGATCAAATTCTACAAATTTCAGAAAATTGATTAAAAATTCATAACTAAAATGTCTTCATTGGATAAGTGTCCACTCCCCTTATAATATAAAATGTAAATCAGCTCAGGTATAACCAATCACCTTCAAAATCACACACCAAGTTAATTTGCTTCCACGTGTGTTAAATTGTAGTGATTCTGATTATTTCAGAATAAAATCAGCTGTTCCTGCATAGTGTAGTAGATAGTAGAAAAATCGTGCAAATTATGATACAAGCATCAAATTTGGCATTTCTGTTCTGCAGGGCTTTCTGATCAAATCTGCCCAATTGGCCATTTGAAAATCCAAATTTTGAAAAATTTGAAAAAAAAAAACTTTAAAAATTTGAAGTCACAGCTGGCTGAAATTCTTGAAGCGCAAGTGAACATCCCATACAGAGAACCAAGGGGAGATGCAGTCATTGATGGCTCAGCACTTATCAATGCCCTTCCTCCACACACTTCAAAGATATTTGATGACTATGCTAAGGAAGACATCATCCCAAAGGTGGAATCCTATGGTGCCAGGTACGAGAGGGTGGACGTAGTGTTTGATGTGTACAAGAAGTCAAGTCTGAGGTCTGAGGCAAGGTCGTAAAGGGGGCAAGGAATCAGAAGAAGAGTGACAGGAACCAGTAAGACCCCAAGTAACTGGAGAAGCTTTCTTCGAGATGACAGCATCAAGACTGAGCTGTTTCACTTCCTTGTGGAAAAGATGTGTGAAGCACAGACGACAAGCACAGTCATTGTCACAAAAGGAGAAGATGCCATTAGCAACACAAGGAAGTCACTGGATGCTGTGTCTCCATGTTGTCATGAAGAAGCTGACACTCAAATATTTGTACATGCCAGGGATGCAACGACGGACGGTAGCAAGTCCATTATCATTAAGGCTAATGACACAGACGTACTAGTCACAGCAATATCTGTACTGCCATCCTTACAGGAACGAGGTCTTGAACATGTGGAATGCCTTTGGCCAAGGAGCCAAGGCGTGATGGATTCCAGTGCATGAGGTAGTTTCTGCAAATAGGGCCTGAGAAAGCTGGAGGGATCCCATACTTCCATGCGTTCACTGGATGTGACGTCGTGTCTGCCTTCCACGGTAAAGGGAAGAAAACTGCATGGCAGACTTGGAACGTCTTTGATGATGTTTCTGAAACATTCACCAATCTCAACCAGCATCCAACATTGATTCGTAATCTTGACTTTTTTGAAGTTTTTTTTTTTTTTCAAATTCTTCAAAATTTGGATTTTCAAATGGCCAATCAGGCAGATTTGATTAGAAT
>NC_140976.1:53364460-53404460 GCF_056783735.1 Eptatretus burgeri | reverse complement strand
ACTACGCTATCCCGGCCCCCCATGGGCCCTTGGCGTACTGCGGCCGACTAGCCTGGTGCCCGGGGTACCCACTCAGCGATACTCACTTTTCGCAGCCACGCTCCCAGCCCGTCAACAGGGCTCCTGCACCCCTCCAAACGGGTTTCGAGCCTACACTCCCACCAACAACAAAACGACCTCCATTTTGTAAATTTGACTAACCCCCTAACTCACTCTACACTGACCCCAGGGTCCCTTGGGCGGGAGTCACTCCTCCCCCCAATCACTCATCGCACCATGCATTCCCCATTCACTCCACACACACGGTCTCCCTTGCACTCGGCCGTTCACTCACGCATGCCATTACCCTTGCCCACGTGGCTCCCCTCACTCGCGGCCTTCCACTCACTCGTGCCATTTCCCTCACACAAACCACACCACTCACACACGCGGGGGCACTCACCCGCGGTGCCTCATCCACACACCGTGCCTCACTCACACACGCGGGGGCACTCACCCGCGGTTCCTCATCCACACACGGCGTGCTGGGAAGCACACACTCCGGCACACTCGCCACCACACCACTCACACGTGGTGCTCCATTCATTCTGGCCGTTTCACTCACACACACGGCCTCTTCCACTTGCGGTGCCCCTTTTACACATGGCGTGCTGGGAAGCACGTACTCCAGCATAATCGCCACCACCCCACTCACACACGGGGTCGCTTCCACACACGGGGACGCACTCACACCTTGCACCACACACACAGGGACAACCACACTGGGGATTTGTGTCCCCACAAGAGTCTCCGGGGCCTCTATACCCCCCAAGCTTTCCGTGCACCTGTCCACAGCACTCCTCCCCTCAACCTCGCAAAGCACGACCGAACCCACCTGGTCGTGACTCGCCTCAAGGGGGCATACTCCCTCCCCTCGTTTCTGGAGGAGGCCATCCAACTGCTCGCACCGGGTCTCTACCCAGTCCACGAGCTCACCCCCATTGTCCTCCACTACCTCCGTGTGTGTGTGTGCGTCACTTACCCCGTCTTCATCGTGTCGTCTTCCCTCTATCGTTCCCATCTCCCTTGTCTCTGCCAACTCAGTCACCTCTTCACCCTTTACCTCCCTTGTCTCAACTATTATTTCCGTCTCTTCCCTTGTTATCTCCCTCGTGCACGTCTTTGTCACCCCAATTAGTTTGTCCCTCTCGGTTACCGTCACTTTTTCTGTCACGACCCTCGCCCAACACGCCCCCCGAATTATTTTGTCACCCGCCTCCACCGCGGGCCCGACAACCGTTGCACCCCCTTCCAGCTCGTTTGCTCCCACACGTGGAGTCGCCATTTTTAGCTCCCTGGTAACGGCCTTCATGCTCGCCTGCAGGCATCGGCCCATGTTCTGCGTCTCACCCCGCAGCTTTTTCGTTTCTTCCTTCATGTTTGTTTCCATTCCGTTCATTTGCTTGTTCATGCCTTTCATTTCGTTTTTCATTTCATTTGTGTTTGTATCCATCTTTTCGTTCATGCTTTTTATTTCATCCATTTTTTTGTGTATTCGCATCCATCCTCGCTGTCATTGCCGCCAGCATGGCGCATAGCTGGGCCATGTCGGGTGCGCTTGGGTGAGCCGTTTCGGCAAGGATCGGGGGGTTTTGGTGGAGAGGGGGAGGGGAGGTGTCATACACCGCGGCCGCTGCCGCACCTATTTCGGGCTCTGGGTTCAGTTGGGCGAGTTCGTTTTCCTGTACAACCAACATTTCCTGCACGGGGATTTCGTCCTGAGCTATGGATTCTACACATTCTACATCCATTTCTAATACCCCCGGCTCCCGCTCGCCTTGAGACGCCATCTTGCTTCTCGCAAAGGGTTAATTTAGCTCGCTCGTAATTTGGAGGGAATCGGGGGTCGCTCCTCTCACCCCTGGACCGATTCCCGTGAATTTAGCTGGAGACGGGAGAGCCCGTTTTCCCGTTCTCCGATACCAGTGCCGCGAGGAGGGCGATGAGTTTGTATCGCACGACCTGACACCAGTGTTGCGGATTCGCGCCCGCCGGCGTGCGAACGGCCACGTAACTCGAATCGCGGCACGTCGCCCACCGGACGGACAATCCCGTCGTGACCCTCTCGGACTAACGCCGGGAACTAGTCACGGGTGGACCTTTCGGCCTCACCACGATCGTGCCAATCGGCCCCCGCGTGGGATAGGGTTGCTCGCCAAATTCGACCTACCTAAGTACCCACACGGAGGGTAGACCGGGCGATCGCACCTCGCCGCAGGTCGACTTCGGACACGGGCCACTTTAAGCGACCCGTTCCGTACTATCGGGATAACCGAGCGGTGTTATCGTCGGCCTCGACGGTTCGATTAATTATCGGGCTTTTTAGCCCACGACCAACCCTTTACGTGAAGTAAGATGGAGATTCAATCGAGGAAAAGACGAAGCGAAGCGGGAAAACAGTTCAACATAAAGCACATTTATTTCACGATTAACGGAAAGCACACATATACAATTACACCAAAAGCAAATGTAAAAGAAGAAGAAACACAATATTACACAAAGAGCAAATATAAAAGAGAAACACAATGCAGATCTATAACCGACTACGCGAGCACACGGCAACACTTATGCAGTTTTACTTCACAGACGGCGCCGACAACACATATACCCAAAGCAAAAGAAAAGGACCACCCTCAAGGATGAGGCGGGCCTGGGGCCGAGACCGCGTCGGGCCTACCCGACTGGTGATGAGCCGCGAAATGGCGCTGGCGCCCCGACTCCGCGGGCCTCGCTGGGACTGCCTGGTATGGGGTGGGGACGGGGCCCCCTTCTCGCACTATCTCAGCGCGGGGGGAAACAGGAGGGGGTTGTTGATGCTCGGGGGATGGATTATATCTCCCTGTCTCGGGTCCCGCGACGAGCGTCTCCACCACGATCTCGGTCGCTCCGCCGGCCTCTCCCTCCGCAGCTCCCCGACTCCGACACGAGCACCCCCTCGACCGCCTTCGCCGCCGCCACCTCTCCACAGCTCCGTCTTCTTCACTCTGACTACTACCACTTCTTCCCAGCTCCACCGACAACTCTTCACTCTCTCCCCTCCGAACTCTTACTTCTCCCCTCCGAACTGCTCTGTTTGGCGAGCGCGGCCCCTTATATGCCCCGTGGCTTCGCTCCTTCACCTTCGACCCTTTACCTCCGACCCTTCACCTCTAACTGGCTCCCCATTGGACCGAGGAAAAGTGGGCGTGAATGCTTTTTGATCCATGAATTTGCATATAGCGACCACACTCCAACGTACCTGGAGGCGGGGCCAAATCGCCCCAGCTCGCCGATAGGACGGAACAGAAGTGGGCGTGAGTCGTTTTTGATCCGTTTCCTTCGGAAAGGCCGTGCCTCTGCACCCGCTGCTTGGTGCGCGCCCTGCACGAGTCCAGTATCGGTGCCCACAAGTGGCGTGTGAATAGTGGTGATGCGATGGTTGCGAGGGCGAGTTGTGACGGTAAAGGTCGTGGCTGTTGTTGTGAAGCGGCGTTACGGTTGGTGGTTGTTGTGTCATGGCTGTTGAGACGTGGTTGGTGGTGGTAGTAATGGCGGCTGGTCCAAAATAAAGATAGTAAAAGAAAAACGGCTATCCTGAAGGGTCGCAGCCCGAGTGAATGACATTTATTCCCTCTAAACAACGGGTTTGGGCCTAACTACACATATACTTACAGAGATATCTCACCTGAGGGACCTGAATGGTGGTTTGTGAATTTCGTCAACCACAACAATATATATATATATATATATATATATATATATATATATATATATATATATATATATATATATATATATATATATATATATATATATATATATATATATATATATATATATATGTTGAATGAGGCTCACTTGGCTGTGCCGAGATGGGTTTGAGGGTAGAGGAGCAGCAGCTGAAATACGAATCCTGTCCAGGTTCCTCCTGATGACTTCATCTTTGATTTTTGCCTGTTTGGGTTCCTTCTGATTACTCCAATGCAAGACTGTACCTAGTTTGTTTTCCATTTGATTTGAATTGAATTTTTTTTTAATCCCATTCTAAATTCAGTTGAATAGTATTAAAAAACGTCATGGGTCATGGTCAGGTGTCCAATTAAAGCGAGGTTGCATCAAAGCGGGACGTCTTGGTACCCGGTCATCACTGGAAGCAGTTTTAAAGTGGCAGTTCAAATTATGTCTCTTATTAATTGCATAACACACCAGTACACTAATACCACACAAAATACACCACACAAAACTACACAAACACCACACTAAACAAGTCCTGGCAAGGGTCTGCAATCTCTGATTGTTTTTTTTCTTTTTTTATTTGGAAGGATTAGGAAAACTGATGATCAAAAGCATGCATGTTTTGATGCAGTTTGCAATGTTGAGATGAGGTGTTTAACCACTTTGTCTCATTTGCCGTAAATATGTAAGCAATCATTCATTTTTGGGTTGAACAGAGAGACTGATTGCATCATACAGTAGGACGGTCAGGGCTGCAACACTCAAGTGACACCCATTCTCATCTTGGCTGAGGTTGCCGTCCCTAAATGTTGCTGGCAAGCTGTCTGCTTTCACCCAGCTGCCTTTCTAGGTCTGAGCACTTGCATCAATTTCATGGCAATGGACCCTGAATGAGAGTCTGCTGTGATGGAGAGGGTGGTGTACATCTGCTGGTGGGGTGTAAACAAAACAAAGGTGGGGTGTAATGGAGAGTAGGGAAATTCAATGGGATAGGTAAGTGCGTTTTGAAGACACCTCGAATATAGAGTCAAACAGATAGGAAAGTAGAGGTTGAAAATTGGCTTGCAAGAGTTGATCGAATTAGGTTGTTCTTTTTCAGTGAAACAACCTGCAAGGCTCATACAAGAAACTGTGTTTGGCAACATTGTCACCTTACCTTTCTGCCAATTGCTTTGTTGCAGAGGAAGAGCTGAATGGCAGGAACTCTGATGTTCTGGATGAGGAAGCTGACAGCGAGGATGATCCCGAGAACAGGTACAACATCTTTCATAACAACCCAACCCCTTTTTGAAATTTTGCCTTAAATACCCATTTCCTTCCGTTCTTTCAAAGGTCACCCAAGTTGATCCTTTGGCATAACCTTGTGTTGTGTGAAGGTGTGTGTTGGATGTAAGGCTGTTCTCCTTACTTGCTGATCTGTCAAGAATGTGGCTTTTGTTCATGCAATGGCGGTGTGCTGCAGAATCATGTTTTAGTGTTGTCGGTTCTTTACTTAAATGTTGCCAGTGGCTTTTAAACAAAATTTTACTCCCCTCCTTAGGTTGTATATGTATTTCCTGGCTCGTGCTCGCCAATCGCCAAGAGCATACAGAAATTGCCTCTGGAGCAGAGAAATACAGCCAGGGCCAGCAATCTGGCAAAACAAAATTTCCGCAGTTGAGTAACCGCCGCAGGCACTTGTAAGAGCTGAAAAATTGTCGCTCAACTTCAGCAACTTCCAATATGTGCGTTCCTTATGGCGATCTGAGCTTTATGCAGTGGTACCATGTGCACAGTCCGCATTGTGTTGAGAAAGGAGCGAGAAGTTGGAATTTGAGTGGAATATCGTAACGAAAGTACACTGTGGAGTTATCCTCTTGATGTCATCCAGAAGAAAGCGAATTTTGATCCTAAATATGATTCGCGATGAGTTTTCAAAGCCGAATCCTTTATGATACACAAATGGCTGGACTTTGATGGGGAGCTGGATGTGTTAATTTGCCGGGATTGTATGCAGCAGAAGGAACTCTGTTGTTTTTTTTGTTTGTTTGTTTTGCTTTGGGTTTTTTCTGAAAAGGAGGGGCAAATCTGCAAGTGTAAAATATCAGTGATCTTCCCATGATTCTGTATTCATCTCTGGCAGGAGTTGTTAATCACCGTCTTGTTTCATGATACACACTGTCGGCCCACTGTAAATTATATTTTCCCGTTTTATTTTATGTATTTATTAATTTTAATAATTCCTTTTCCGTCTATATGCTGCTCTACAACATTGGTTTGGCTGAAGGTGTTCCAATTTGGCTGAAATTATTTTGTCCCCTGTGCTTTGGCTCGTGAAAGCAAATCCTCGAGGTCATGTCCTACATTTTCTGTGCATTTCATAATGAATATCTTGTATTGCCATTCCCTTGACAATTTTGTGTTTAAACACCTTTGCCACATGCAGTTCACGAATAACATCTTGTGGTACATTGCCAACATAGTTTATCTTCCTAATATTCATCTTGTTTGTAAACGTAAGCAGCTTTAAAAAAAAAAAAATTGTGTTTTTTTGCGACATCCTTTAAATACGTTTTTATTCCAAGTTGTGCAAGTTTTATTTATTTGTTATTCCGATTAATGAAGCAATTTGAGAATGGTATCTTCCCTGTGGACGAATTACCCACCCGGTGCGACATTGAGGGGCAATCCCCAGCTGTGTTAATTTTGCCAGCCAAGGGGTTAAAAGGATTGTGCCCGAAAAAGAGCGGGGCTCGGGAGTCGCCAAAACAGATGGATGTTCTCATCCGTCAACAGTGTGCTCCCAAGCAGGCAAACGCTCACTTGGAAATGAATTTGCTTTACCTCAACTCCTTTTGAATGCACCTGCGCTAAGAGTGTAATCTCACTCGGCAAGCATGTCTTTAAGTTTATTGGTTTTTGTTCTTTATGCTTTATGTCTTTTCTTTTTCCAAACAAGAGGTACTCACTGGTGTGGCATCTTCCGTGATGTATTTTGGGGACGATTAAAATTTGCCATCTATTGCCCCCAATTGCATTCACATTTGGCCGCGGCTCTGCCTGCAACTCGAGGAATTCTTAATCTTTGAGCTTCGCTTAATGCAATGTAGTCTTCTTTTGCAATAAGCGATAGTAGTTGATGCAGGGAAGGTCATGCTGTCAGGCAGAGGTCGCTTCTGAGAGGTTTTTGATGAACGTGTGCCACAAAGGCAGTTTTAGCTGCAGGTGTTACTGCCGGGCGTAATAACTTGGCCAGCCAATTGCCCTGCAATGCCACAGGGCCCTCTGAGACCGAGTACCGTAGTTCTGTTTTGAGTAGGTGTGCTGGTTGTATAATCCTGCTGCAGTAAGTATGGCAAATGTACACTTTCCATCGACTATCTTGATCATTGGTCCTCAGGCGACAATCCTTGTGCTACTAATCATGTCCTGAAACGCTTCACACCAGCACCCTGTTGTTCCTGGCAGTTCTTGTCTCCACCCCGAGTAGCATTGCCCAACACTACGTTTTCACGCACATTTCACTCCTGCTTATATTCCATCGCTTGGCATTAAAAAGTGCGTTTGTGGACACCCCGTCGTGGGTAGAGACAACAGACAGATGCAGTGACAGGCACTTCATGACTTGGCTTTGTACCCCCCTCCCCCTCTCTCCACCCTTCGTTTTTTCCCATCGTTGGGGGTAATAAAACTTATTTTTCCACCTGGCCTCGTCACCCCCGCCTTCGCAGTAGTCCTGTTAAGAGGGGTTTCCTTGTTTCAGGACTTGGTGAATGGCACCAGCCAATCTTCTTCTTCCTTGTCTTTGTCATCTTTGTCTTCTTCCTCTTTATATTCCCCTTTCTTTTCTTCTGTTCTGCCATTTCTAGTCTTTGTTATTCTGCATCTTTCTTGTCCAGGACTCCCTGTGGGATCTCATGAGTTCTGTCTCTCTGAAGGGTACTGGAAATAAACATGTTGCAGGTCATGGCCGCAGCTTGTATTGGATCCCGAACTCTTTGGTCATGTATTGAGAGGTTGATCGATCAATAGGTGTAAAAATGTCAAAGTGATTGTACTGCCATGGAAATGCCTGGGGGTGGTTGTGCAGGCATTTTTGGTTGCATTCCCAAGGCCATCAGAGTGGCATTGTTGTGAGAAATGTGGTCACATGAGTTTGTGGGACCCTATTGAGTCTCTTTAACTGGCTTGTGAATTTGTTTCTGTAACTTTGACTGTCTTCTTGTTCTTGTTTTTGTTCTTCTGGTTCTTGTTCTTCTTCTTGTTCTTCTTCTTGTTCTTCTTCTTGTTCTTCTTCTTCTTCTTGTTGTTGTTTCTTCTTCTTCTTGTTCTTATACAATCTAAAAACAAGTGGTGCCAGGCACAACAAATCCCACCCATTTAAGGCATAAAGTTATTTTGGGGATCAAATTTTAATTTGATATATCCTTAACCTGAATGTTGATTATAAGGAATAGAATAAGGAATATTTTAGTCTTAGTTTGAAGTCAATTAAACCATTTTTGATGAAGTTATGAGCGAAAAAGATTTTGACCTTTTCATGACCTGACCTTGACCTTTGACCTAATTGGACCCAAAAGTTAATGGGGTCGTCCAAGGTTCATTACCCACCTGTGGATACAATTTGACAGTGTTTGAGCCACCGTTTTCCCGTAAAGTTGTATTTTCATAACCATGTTTTAGTTTTAATGGAAATTTGTAATTTTGACCGATGGCCATGACTCCCAAAACTTTGGACCCGACCGATCTTCACAAATATGCATTTTTATCCCGCGCCGCGTGGCGGAAGGGGGATATTGTTGTCACCCGGGTCGTCCGTCCGTTCTTTCCGGCCGTCTGGCTGGCTGGGCGTCAACATTTATAGCTGTGAGTGCGATAACTCATAAACTGTTCGCCATATCGATTTGAAATTTGGGTCACACATGTACCACCTGAAAAGGAAGAACCCTAATGATTTTGGGCGTGGCCGGATCCAAGATGGCCGACTGGGGCGACCATCTTGAAAAAAATGTTTTTTGTAATAAATGGAAAACCGCTTATCTGATTTCAATTATTTTTGGTTACTACGTTCCTCACCCCTGGGGAACCTTTCTGAGATGACCAAATGGAGTCTTGTTTCCATTTCACCTCCTTCATTATCTGGAATATGTATGACCTTTTTCATTCAATGGTGGGGGATTCCCCATCTCTGATGGTATATTTCACTATAGGAATGGGTAGGATTATAAGTGACAAATAGAATAAGGTTCACTATAAGCTTAGTTTGAAGTAAATCAGATCATTTTTGACGAAGTTATGAGCGGAAAACGATTTTGATCTTTTTGTGACCTTGACCTTTGATCCAATTGAACCCAAACATTAATGGGGTCATCCAAGGTTCATTGCCCACCTGTGGATTAAATTTGATAGTGTTTGCTAAAGCCATTTTGCTGTAAAGTTGCTAATAGACAGACAAACAAACCGGACGATTACAATATCCCGCTCCCTCCCTCTGGGGGGCTGGATAATAACAGTTCTCTCCCTGCACATGCCAATCCACCAGCCCATGCACAGAGATGCTCCAATCCTTTTAATATTTGTTTCTCCAATGTCAGGGGCTTTCACTCCAACTTTTATTCTGTGCAATCTTTTGTTCAGCTTAACTCACCTGACCTGCTCGCTCGATCTGAGTGTCGGTTGGACAGTGGCATCTCCTCCGTTTCTTTCAAGTCACCTGGTTACATTTTTCACCATCTTGATCACCCTTTTGATCACCCTCCTTTCTCATGGTCTTGGTATTTATGTTAAGGACCTTTCGCTCATGAAAATTATCTTGTAAATGGCTCTCACGAGTTCATATGTTTCCATCTTGCTCTCCTGCATTCAACAACATGTACAGTATATCTTCTTTCTGTATCGCTCGCCTTCCTTTCCCTCGTTCAGTGCTCAATGCGATTTCAGACACCATTGACAGGACTATTTTACTCCATCCTTCTGCACACATTATGGCATTTGGTGACTTCAACATTCACCACAAGGAATGGCTGGTGCACTCTCATAATACTGATGCTCCTGTTTTCGATAACTATAATTTCTCAGTCTCTCAAAATCTCACCCAAGTTGTTTCCTCTCCCACTCGTATTCCTGACCATCCTTCTGATGGAAGATACTGTCATGGCTAAAAATAATGGCACCCTTGCACCTTTTTCAAATAATGCACCATTTATTCCAGAAAATTGTTGAAATATTTTTTTTTTTCATATTCACATACGTATTACTTTGGTTTGCAGTGGAACAAAACAAAAAAAGCTGAAAAAAATTACTAAATCTTCGCTTATTCAACACAGAAATCCTAAAATTGCCTGGACAATATTATTGGCACCTTTTCGAAGTTGTCAGAAATAATTAGATTTCAAGCAGGTGATTCTCCGTTCTTTTGGATTTGAACTCACCTGTGGCGAGTTACAGGTGCCTGCAATATATATATATATATATATATATATATATATATATATATATATATATATATATATATATATATATATATATATATATATATATATATATATATATATATATATATATATATATATATATATATATATAAAAATCACCCATTCACCCAGTTTGAATGGAGAAAAGGAGTCATTCTGCTGTTTTGTGTCACAGTGTGTACCGCAATGAACATTGAGAAAAGAAAGAAAACCAGAGAATTGTCTGGGGAGGTCCGTCACAAGATTATAGCCAAGCATGGACAATCTCAAGGCTACAAGTCCATCTCCAGAGACATTGATGTTCCTGTGTCCACCGTAAGCAATGTTATCAGGAAGTTTAAGGCTCATGGCACTGTAGCCAACCTCTGGATGTGGCCGCAAGAGAAAACTTGATTGAAGATTGCAGCGAAGGATTGTTCAAATGGTGGAGAAAACACCTCGATCAACTGCCAAACAGATTCAAGCTGACCTTCATACACAAGGTACGACAGTTTCAACTCGCACCATCCGTCACAAACTCAATGAAAGGGGGTTCTATGGTAGGAGATCCAGGAGGACCCCACTGCTGAGAGAGAGACCGACAGAGACAGACAGACAGACATATAAGAAACCCTGACTGGAGTTCGCCAAAACACACCTGAACAAGCCAAAATCCTTCTGGGAAAATGTCCTTTGTGCAGATGAGACCAAATTCGAGCTTTTTGGTAAAGCACATCATCTCTATGTTTCCAGAAAACAAAATGAAGCCTTCAAAGAAGAGAACTCCTTCTCTACAGTCAAACATGGAGGTGGTTCAGTGATGTTTTGGGGTTGCTGTGCTGCTCTGACACTGGGTGCCTTGAGTGTGTGCATGGCATCAATTAATTACAAGATTACCAAGGTATTTTGGAGTGCAATGTTCAACTCGGTGTCAGAAAGCTGGGTCTCCGTTGAAGCTCATGGGTCTTGCAGCAGATGAACTTGCAGGAAAATGTTGAAGTGAGGGCATGACTGGCTGGTAACCTTCAATGCAAAGAAAACTAAATTGTCGTCCATGTCTCGCTCCAGAAACAGGTCTTTCCCTTCTGTGCACATGAGGTCTTCAATTTAACAGAATCATCTGAGCTTCGGATTCTTGGTCTGGCCATCGCCTCTAACCTCCGTTGGGATAAGTACATTTCTGGTATTGCTGAGAGTGCTTCCAAGCGAGTTGGTTATCTTTATTGAGCGCAGAGGTATTTACCTCCTGATGCTGTTTTGTACTTGTATAAAGACAATCATACGTCCCCTCATGGAGTACTGTTGTCACATTTGGACTGGAGCACCAGCCTGCCACTTATCTTGACTTGATGGGCTCCAGAAATGCATAGTTCACCTGGTTGGTGCGGAGATGGGTTCAACTCTTCAACCTCTCACTCACCGTAGATCAGTTGCCACTCTTCGTTTGTTCGACAGATATTTTCATGGCAAATGTTCTGCTGGACTTTGTTTGGATGGCAAATGTTCTGTACGAGTGTTTGGACGCAAGACTCGGTTTGCCATCTCTGCACACTCGTGTACTATAGCTGATCCAAAGTGCAGAACGAAAGGCTATGCAGATAGTTTTATCCCTCGTGCTGTGTCACTTTGGAATGCACTACCTGTAACGTGCTTTCCATTACCCTGCAATCTACCCAGGTAGAAGAGGAATGTCAATTCCTACTTCTTGCATATTTGAGGTTACGTTGCATTTCACCTGAATTCTACTTCTTCCTTTGTTTTGGATGTTTTCTTATTATTGTTCTCTTTTATTTTGTTTTGGTTTGTCCTTATCCTTATCTTTATCTTTATCTAACCTACCTTTAGCCCCTTACCGACAGTATAGTGGCTCGATGCCTTATTTGGGGCAATTCCCATGAAAAAATAACAAACTCTAATGGCCTTCTGAGACCGTACTCAGTTCAACTAAAATAAGGGAATGTCTTTGCATCAGTATGTCCACAACAATATGTACTGTCCACAACAGTGATGTCGAAACGGCTTGTCTGACCTCCGTCAAATTTTGCATTTTGCTTGTTGTACCCAGGGTCGTCATGGGCATTAAATACATCTCCCCCCTCCCCTCCGCAATGGTGGGGAGATGACTCGTGATTTCCCCGGTACACGTGGACAAAGTGCAAGTGGTTTAACCACTGACCCCCTGCTGGACGAAGGAGGTATTGCGAGTGGGCAACTCTGCCTATTTTAATGGAGAGCAGTAATGACCGTTATCAAATTGCCATTTCTACACACACCATTCATGTTTAGTCCTTTGATTTTAGCAGGTCCACGACACATGTACCATTATTTCCATGCACACACAAATGGTTGGAGGAATGCGTATGCAAATCGTAGCTTGCGTGTAATCCCATTTACAAGAAATGACACTGCACGTCATCCTCATGTCACGACAGCATACGCGGATAGGAATGGCATCCACATACCTCCACATGACTTCACAAACACTCCCGGAGGGAGCGGGTATTGACGATTCCCGTCAAAGCAAATGCAATGAGGGCAAAAAACGATTCCTTTCTGGATTAGATTTGCTGATATATTATTTAATTATGCACACACATTATGTGAGAGCGATTGCATCAATTGCACAAAACTCGAGGGCAATGTTGAGCCATGTCCCAATTTCACGACCATGTATCGAGTTCACAAGTCCCTCCTATCTTTTCAGACTGTCTGTTGGAAATCGTTGTTTGTGATGTCAGATTGCAATGTCGGTTCACCAGCTTCTCTTACCGACGGTTAGACGGTAATCCTAATTCCTTGAGAGCATCCACTTGCTTCAACTGTTGCTGTTGTTGCTGTCTATTTTTACGGCTGCCCCCCTCCTCCACCCAGAAGCCATGCTCACAAATGCACCTCAAAAATTTTTTTTTTAACGCAACGAACAGATTGAGTTTCGATCGCCAACCGTTAAAATCATCATGAAACACCATGAAAGTCAGAATCTGTGTGAGGTCAAGGGTGAATCCGCTGAAGCCTGCGTGCAGTGTACTGTCCACAACAATGATGTCGATGCAATGCAAGCGCTTTTTGTAAAAATTGATCTCCGTCGTGTGAATTCACGGGCCGTCGAACCCTCTCCATGCCTCTCCAGACGATGTCGCCTCTTCTGTCTATTCCCACCCCTCCCTTGCAATCTTGCACCATTAAAGGCCAGAGCTGACTAATCAGGAAAGGACAATGTCTTTGCTGTATTATTCGCGTGATCTTCCATGTCTGCTGTCACTGCCAGTATTCATTTTGACCTTTGTGCAAGTTTAACGGTCGACAGCCCCGTACGTCCACATCTTATACCGAATGTGTTTGCGTTGCACAAGCAGCTTGCCACTTGCAAGTGTGGATTGAGTTTTACTTCATATTGTGCCATTTTAATTGTCAGCTGTGCATTTTTTTTTTTAAATGGTCAGGTAATGGGATTGGCCTCAAGATCGACTGTCCACCGATAAATTGTTAATTTTTAATTCCCTCTTTCCTCTTTTGCAACTTGTGCAGACTGAAACCCAATACGCATCTCCATTTAGTTGTGAGGAGTGGTGGTGGCGGCGGATAGTGGTGTGAGGGTAGAGCGAATGGAGAAAATGAAAGGGGGAGGAAAATAGGATCAATATTTATTAATTCATTCCATTCATTCATAAGAGGAGATGGGATGAATGGGAAAAGAGGAATGCAAATGTGGGATGTGGGTGGGTGGAGGAAGAGGCAGGGGAGGCATGTTTTGTGATGTGAAATTTCAACCATTTTATAGACATTCTGAGCCGATGTACCATCCTCTGTTGCAGAGCGTTTCCAAAGCAGTTTCTTGGCAAGAGTCATACTGGACGGTTTGCCATCCCCCTCCCAGCAATAGTTGGGGCAGGAATTTGGAGTTTGTTCACGGTGCCGCCGATAGTTCGCATACTCTTTGTGGAGGACGCTGTGGGATCCTTAACGTCCACTGATTAATTCTGGCAGACGGGACGCCAATTTTGACGTCCATCCGAGGGACGGCACACACATTGATGAATCGCCCTGCATGTGAAACACCGTGATGACAGTTTATAGCTGATTTGAGATTCAAATCCAGGCGAGACAGTTTAAAGGTGACTGTGAATACCTCAAGGCCCCCCTTACATTACGTGTACCTAATTGTAAGTCATTTTTACAATTTGTTTGAGATTTGGGGAAATCATTGCTTCCAATGTGGGGGGGTGGGGGGGTGTTCATTTTTCCAAGATTGTAATCATTTAACTTTTTTTTGCCATCAGGATACAAATATCCAAGCTGTTTTCTTCTTGTCTTTTTGGATTGTCACGTATAACGTCATAAATTAATGGATAACAAATGGCCATCAAAGCTTTTTTATTTATTTGTAGGGTGGGGGCAGGAGGGGAGTTAACATTTGGACAGACGAAAGTTTTGTGTATATCGTTTGGTGAACCATCCATGTTTTCCACTTTTGAATTGGTGGTTTGCTTTCTTTTATTCAGCGTTAACGCGTGCGTGCGTGCTCTGTTTGTTAGCTTGCCAAAGCAAGATATGTTACTCGATAGGTTTGCTTGTTTTTTTGTTTATATATTTATATATTTGTCTGTTACAATTGATTTTCAACTTTCAACTTGCTCTCTAAGTCACAGTTCTAAAGCACTGGCTCTCAAACTTGACATGTATACTCGTGAGTGCAATAGCTTTCGACGCCCAAAATTTCGAAGGTCAAGGTCACCAGAAGGTCAAACATCAAAATCAACGAAACCCTTTGCTTTTGAGTAAATTTTATCGGATCATCTCCAAACTTGGTGGATATATAGCATATCGATAGGCACTCAGCTGATTAATTTTTGGTGGCGATCGGCCTTGACCTTCATGGTTAGCGCCTTAGGTCGAAGTTGACCTTCATGAAGGTCATTTTAAAATATTTGACTAACAATATCGAGTAGTACCTCAAATTGAAGCCCCAGAAGAGTGTTTCTCAGATATATATAAAAATTTCATCGTTATGACGTCATTTGATGACGTCATGACGAAAAAACTGATTTTTCATAAAAAATGAAACTCTCAAATCAAGGTCTTTTGGCAAGATAACCTTTGGCCTAAGGCCAAGGTACGCTTTTCATTTATTTACTGTGTTCATCATGCATGACCACAATTTCATTTTGCCATCGGAAGACCTAGTCATACCTATCCTCTTCTTCTTTCTCATGCAGCATAGGGTTGTGGGTTGCGTAATTTGCTGCTGTCGATACAGTGCCCCCTGTATTTTAGAGCGGGGATTTTGAATTTGGCAAGGGTGCCGGCTGTAGCTCGCCTCCTCTTCTTGAAGGACACCGTGGGATATTTAACACCACTCAACTCATCCTAACAAGTCGAGTCAAAATACTTGCGATTTGGCTGCCAACATCGCTCTCTAGATAATGTGACACGATCATCATCGCATCGTCCATCCAGGAGCTGTTTTCTTGTTCTTGTTTTCACATGCAAACCCGATGTCATATTTCATGGAGATATTTGTGGCTTTCTTCTGGCAACTTACAGTTGTGGTTAAAAATATTGGCACCCTTGCACTTTTTTCAAATATTTCATTTTTCCAAAAAATTGTTGAAATTAAAAAAATATTTTGGTGTCCATGTATGTATTTGTTTGGTTTGCAGTGGAACAAAACAAAAAAAAAAGCTGAAAGAAATTACAAAATCTTTGCTTATTCCACACAGAAATCCTAAAATTGCCTGGACAATATTATTGGCACATTTTAGAAGTTGTCAGAAATAATTATATTTCAAACACGTGATTCTCCTTTACTTTGGAATTGAACTCACCTGTGGTGAGTTGCAGGTGCCTGCAATATATAAATCACTCATTCATCCAGTTTGAATGGAGAAAAGGAGTCATTCTGCTGTTTTGTGTCACAGTGTGTACCGCAATGAACATGGAGAAAAGAAAGAAAACCAGAGAATTATCTGGAGGTCAGACACAAGATTGTAGCCAAGCATGGACAATCTCAAGGCTACAAGTCCATCTCCAGAGACATTGATGTTCCTGTATCCACCGTACGCAACGTTATCAGGAAGTTTAAGGCTCATGGCATTGTAGCCAAACTCCCTGAACGTGGCCACAAGAGAAACCTTGATCGAAGATTGTATTGAAGGATTGTTCGAATGGTGGAGAAAGCACCTCGATCAACTGCCAAACAGATTCAAGCTCACCTTCAGACACAAGGTACAACAGTTGAAACTCGCATCATCCGTCGCCAACTCAATGAAAGGGGGTTCTATGGAAGGCGACCCAGATGGACCTCACTGCTAAGAGAGACATAAGAAAGCCTGACTGGAGTTTGCCAAAACACACCTGAACAAGCCAAAATCCTTCTGGGAGAATGTCCTGTGGACGGATGAGACCAAATTATAGCTTTTTGGTAAAGCACATCATCTCTGTGTTTACAGAAAACAAAATGAAGCCTTCAAAGTAAAGAACACCTTCCCTGCAGTCAACCATGGAGGAGGTTCAGTGATATTTTGGGGTTGCTTTGCTGCCTCTTACACTGGGTGCCTTGAGTGTGTACATGGAATCATGAAATCAGAAGATTACCAAGGTATTTTGGAGCGCAATGTTCAACCCATTGTCAGAATGCTGGTCTCCGTCGAACGTCATGGCTTTTGCAGCAGGACAATGACCCCAAACACACTTAAAAAAGCATCCAGGAATGGTTCAAGACAAAATGCTGGATTGTTCTGGTGGCCAGCAATGAGTTCAGATCTAAATGCCATTGAACACCTGTGGTGAGATATAAAAACAGCAGTTGAGGGAAGGCACCCTTCAAATCTGGGGGAACTGGAGCAATTTGTACAAGAAGAGTGGGACAAACATCCAGTAGAGAGGTTTAGGAAGCTCATTCATGGCTATAGGAAGCGCTTGACTGCAGTTATTTTGTCCAAAGGCTGTGCTACCAAATATTGAGTCTTGGGTGTCAATAATTTTGTCAATACCATTTCTTGTTCTTTTCTGATTTAAAAGGATATATTAAGTTCTGAATCAAAGCCTGGTGTTGGCGCAGTGGTTAGGGCAGTGGCTTGGGACCCAAAAGCTCCTGAGTTCAAGCCCCGTTGGGACACTGAATTAATATATGTATGTATGTATGTATATATGTATATGAATATGTATGTATATGTATGTGTATATATATATATATATATATATTCCTTCCTAAACCTCTACCTAATTGAGCTTCCTAAACCTAAACTTGGTATATATATATACATATATATATATATATATATATATATATATATATATATATATATATATATATATATATATATATATATATATATATATATATATATATATATATATATATATATATATATATATATATATATATATATATATATATATATATATATATATATATATATATATATATATATATATATATATATATATATATATATATATATATATATATATATATATATATATATATATATATATATATATACGTATATATATATACATATATATATATATATATGTATATATATATATATACGTATATATATATATATATATATATATATATATATATATATACATATATACATATATACATATACCAAGTCGAAAACACCAGGGGGTTGACTCAACCTGCCATCCTTCCGAGGTCGGCGAAATGAGTACCAGTTGTACTGGGCCCGGTGGATGCCCCGGTTAGAATAGGTATACCAATCCCTGTGTGTCGTAAGAGGCGACCAGGGTTGCGTCAGGAAGGGCATCCGGCGTAAAAACCTATGCCAAATCATTATGCGGACAACAAAACGAATTTCCATACCGGATCGGTCGAGGCCCGGGTTAGCGAAATGGAGACGGTTGATCCGCTGTGGCGACCCCTAACGGGGGCTAGCCGAAAGAAGCACAAGATTAAGTTCTGAATCAAAAACAAAGGTTCTGTAATATTAACGGTGAAATAAATAATTGTGAAGACTAATACTGTTGTCAATTTCAACTTATATTTTGAGAAAATTGTGAGTTATTTGAAAAAAGTGCAAGGGCGCCAATATTTTTGCCATGACAGTGCTTACCTTTCCCAGCATTTCTGCTATTTATATAATTCGTTCTTCCTTGTGTTACTATTACTGTCTAATTTTGAAGACACGTCATAAAGGCGCATTCTGCAGTGCCAAGGATGTATCACAGAAATTGCATCTTCATCTGACACTTGACGTGAAAGAGTATTTATCGTGTGATCATTACCAACATAAACGGTTCTCTGAATAAAACGTTCGAGTTGAGTTGACGCGTCTCATGTGACAACATGGTCGACAAAGGGCCTGCAATGCCGGTCAAGCACAGTTTCTCTTTTAAAATGATGTATTCGTAAAAACACGACAATGATAAGCAAAAGCAACTTGCGCAATGGAACAAGCCGCAGTGTGTTGTTCGTCCCCCTTCCCTCCCCTTATTTCCGCAAGGGAAGTTTAATGTCAAGAACCTTACGCAGGAGTATGTGAAGTTGAATGCTTATACCTCTGCACTCAGTTCAATCGCTAAAACCGTGGCAGTCATTGAACAAAAGCTATATTAATTGTCGTGCGTGGATGAAGCACGGGTTGGAGTGTGGGGATTGTTGTGGGGGAATAAGAAGTTTGCCTTCTCCTGTATCTGTAATATGTTAAATAGCCAGGTAAACTCTTTGGTTTTCAGATTTTTCTGAAATTCCCACAATATTGTCCGAAATTTTGCCACGTAACAACAGATGACTACTAAACTTAGCTGGAGTATTCCCTACCTGATGGAGCTGGAGTATTCCCTACCTGATGGAGCTGGAGTATTCCCTACCTGATGGAGCTGGAGTATTCCCTACCTGATGGAGCTGGAGTATTCCCTACCTGATGGAGCTGGAGTATTCCCTACCTGATGGAGCTGGAGTATTCCCTACCTGATGGAGCTGGAGTATTCCCTACCTGATGGAGCTTGAGCTGGAGTATTCCCTACCTGATGGAGCTGGAGCTGGAGTATTCCCTACCTGATGGAGCTTGAGCTGGAGTATTCCCTACCTGATGGAGCTGGAGCTGGAGTATTCCCTACCTGATGGAGCTGGAGTATTCCCTACCTGATGGAGCTGAGTATTCCCTACCTGATGGAGCTGAGTATTCCCTACCTGATGGAGCTGAGTATTCCCTACCTTATGGAGCTGGAGTATTCCCTACCTTATGGAGCTGGAGTATTCCCTACCTGATGCAGCTGGAGTATTCCCTACCTGATGCAGCTGGAGTATTCCCTACCTGGTGGAGCTGGAGTATTCCCTACCTGGTGGAGCTGGAGTATTCCCGACCTGATGGAGCTGGAGTATTCCCTACCTGATGGAGCTGAGTATTCCCTACCTGATGGAGCTGAGTATTCCCTACCTTATAGAGCTGGAGTATTCCCTACCTTATGGAGCTGGAGTATTCCCTACCTGATGCAGCTGGAGTATTAACTACCTGATTGAGCTGGAGTATTCCCTACCTGGTGGAGCTGGAGTATTCCCTACCTGATGGAGCTGGAGTATTCCCGACCTGATGGAGCTGGAGTATTCCCGACCTGATGGAGCTGGAGTATTCCCTAACTGATGGAGCTGGAGTATTCCCTAACTGATGGAGCTGGAGTATTCCCTAACTGATGGACCTGATGGAGCTGGAGTATTCCCGACCTGATGGAGCTGGAGTATTCCCGACCTGATGGAGCTGGAGTATTCCCGACCTGATGGAGCTGGAGTATTCCCTACCTGATCGACCTGGAGTATAAACTACCTGATCGAGCTGGAGTATTCCCTACCTGACGGAGCTGGAGTATTCTCCACCTAATATAGCCGGATAATTCAACAATCCATACTATTCTCTACCACTCTATTGTGGTAGAGAATAGAATAGTTTGGATTTTCATGTAATTTACCTCCACCACCAACAGTGGGCAGAGGTTATGTTTTCACTCCTTTCTGTTTGTTTGTGTGCAGGATATCTCAAAAAGTTGTGGACGGATTCGGACAAAATTTGGTGTTTGTTTGCCAAGGTGGGTGTTTGCCAAGGATGCATTTATTAGATTTTGGTGAAGATCCAAATCCAGATCCAGATACCAGAATTTTATAAGTGATTCTTCACCATTGAGTGTTCGGGCCAAAACCTATGCATAGCACGATATCTCAAAAATTACGGACCGATTCTGGTGAAGCTTGGTGGATGAGTTGGTTCGATGACAAGAACAATCCGATTCGATTTTGGTTGAGGTTCAGATGCAAATCCGGCCAATTAGTGGGATACAAAACATAAACGGTTCAGCTTTGTGGATGTATACGATCGACCTAGTGCCCTTCTAATTCACCTCCGCCATCGAAGATGGACGGAGGTTACTGTTTTCACCCCTGTCTGTTTGTTTGTTTGTTTCTTTGTGAACAGTATTACGGAAAAACTCCTCGACGGATTTCTACGAAACTTGGTGGGGGGGGGGGGTTAGGTCTGGTCCAAGGATCATGCCATTAGATTATGGACTTGGTCCAAAGTCCAATATGGCCGCTATGGCGGCCATTTTGAAAAAATATTTGAATTTTTGTTTTTGCATTTCTACATGTTTTAAGTGATTTCCAACCCCCCCCCTCCCCAAAAAAAAATTGTTCGAGAAAAAATAATAGAAAATTTTGCAACTTTTTTTTCAAAAAATTTTGATTTTTTTTTTTTGCATTTCTACATGTTATAAGTGATTTCCAACCAAAAACATGCCAAAATTATAATTGCGGCTGATTTTGGAACTTCAGGTGGATATACCCACGTAAAATCAATTTCTGTCTCAAGGAATCTAGTAGTTATGACAAATGAATTGAGTATGTAAAAGTTAAAAGTAAAAGGGAAAGTTGCAAACTATAACTCTGTGAGCACTGTTGACGTCAAATTGAATGAATAGGATATCAGGTTCACTTGAGTGACCTCGCAGTATTGGCGGCGGAGGTTTTGCACTCTACCGAGTGCTCCCCCTCTAGTTTTGTTTTGTTTTTGTTTTATTAACTAAACCAATTTATTTATTTGAGGTTTCCTTTTCAGATTTTGTTTTGGACACACACAATGGCAAAGCGCAATACAGTTTTCTTGTGGTCATGACATTAATCTGACTCCGATTTGCTTGCACTGATGTATGTTCCTCTCAAAACATGATGAAATCCTCCACTCTCTTGTTCCTCTCTTTTTTTCCCCACCTGTCCAACCAATTTCCACATACTCGTCAATATCGTTCCTTCTTCCAGCTCTTCAAGACAGCTGTTCACCACCATCTCAAATCATCCCCATCCAAAACCATGATCTTTTCCACCCCAGTAACCTTGCACCCCCTTCCCCTCCCCCACCATTCCCTCCCCCTCCCAAAGGCCATTTTCTTCCAAATTTTCTTTTCTGAAACTTTTATTCTATATCCATCTTGTCCACTCCATGATGACCCCCCCCCCAACCGAGACCTCATTCTTCCCCACATCCCTTATTTATCCAAGTCTCCCTCTATTTTGTCCCTCAACCCTGCTGTTCGTGTGCCCCCTCCCCCACTGTTCCTTTTGTTTTGTTTATGCTGACAGTCAATGCCACATGTCCTAACAAATTCGCTGATCGTGATTAGCCAAGTGGTGCTTTCCTGGCGATTTGTCTTTCTTAATGGTACCTTAAATGTGCTGTTCACAAGGTTTTTTTTTTTTTGCAATGAATCTGGCGCTGGAAGCCCCCCTCCCTCCCCCACCATTGGCCATAAGATAGGTTCTCATGAACACACAAGATTTCTTAACAGAGTAGGGGAGTGAATGGGTTGGGGGGGGGGTGCGGGTGTGTGGGGTTGGATGAAGAAGAACAAGAAAAATAGCTTGTGGTGAACCCAGGCAGTAACAGATTAATTCAAAAAAATACCCAACATGCCAATGAGATTTACCTCGCTATGTCCTTAGTTCATTCATATGGGTTACCAGACTGATAGAGTGAGAAGACAGGTCACAAAATAAATCTCTTGCATGAGCGGGTGTTTCTCGCTCTTTGGATGGGCGCCAGAAAGCTTCGAGGAACGTGGCTTTGAGGGCTCGCCTGTCCTCCGACTCATGCCGAGAGAGCCGCAAGACCAAAAAATGATCTTTTAATCTCTCGCTTTGCGTTTTCCGAGCACGATCTATATTTCCTGCGAGCTTCAGTTTTGTCTGAGTCTCGCTATTCCCCAAAGCTGAGTGTGCGAGTGGCAAATTTGATTGGTTGAGATGGCATGACATTGTGTAATATTTTATCCAAGTACTACTAAACTGAAGTGTTTTGAAAGTGCTAAAAAGGCGTTTTGTGTTTGACGGTGTTCACGTATATGATAAAATTTAATAAAAGTAAATATTTTGAAGGTTGTATGAAAAAAATTATTAATTCCTGAAGTTTACCTCCGTTGATGCAGCGTCTTTTACACCTCCACCATCGCCTTGTTTTATCACGTTACAAGAGTTATTTTCCTTGTTATTTTTGCTCTTTATGACGTCGTTGAAAACAGTAAGCTTCCTGTTTGGAATGATTTTCAATTTTGTTTATACTGCCAGACAAGCAGAAAGACAAAAATAATTACTTTACACCTCTCTACGCATGCTCGATTGGAATGAATTCAGAGCCAAAGTACTGCTCAAGTCCACGTTCCTTTCCCAATCATGTTCGGATTTGTGTTCTCCAGTGTTCACAATATAACGTTCAATTGAAATCAAGTAGTTCCTCGACGTTTGTAGACAGACAGACAGACAGACAGACAGACAGACAGACAGACAGACAGACAGACAGACAGACAGACAGACAGACAGACAGAACCAATTTGCTTAACACTGCTTTTTGCTTCTCGTGCACGGGGCAACTAAACCGAATTAGCCCTCAGCCATATCCTTCACAATACTTTCGTTATTTTCTCAACCTCTTGTGTTTGTCATGTGCACAATTACAATATCGTTACTGTTCCTTAAACAGCAGATTCACCCAATAGTTAGATACCAATCGTTAATAAATTATTTCCCAGTGACCTTACAATAAAACAAATGTGAAATTGTATCGTCGTCACACAAACCTCCCGATCACGGCGGCTTGAACGCTCATTCCTCTGTCGTTCCGCTGTTCCACGGGCCGTTCTGTTTTTAAAATAAGAATTGCAGTAAACATTGCTTGCTTGATCCAGGAAGGAAGAAGGATCGTTGGGCTTTTTTGTCACGATGGATCGCGTTTGGAAGGTTTGGTATCTGGCTGAGATATTCAAGGTCACTCTCACGGTAGGCTTCGCTATGCTATCATAGACATGATTGATGTCGAGTTTTCTCTGCTTTACTTGCCTTCGCTCAATCCCAAAGGGCAGGCATCTGATGTTCCACGATGCATGTGTGAGATGACTTGATTCGTATTTTGGAACATTATCTTGGGTTTGGATTTCTCTCTTAAACCCTGACAAGTTTACATACGAATGAATAAAATCGTTTTATTTTTGGGAAAATTTTTTTTTCCCAAAATACGAAGGTAAACAAGTTACAACTTTAATAATCTTTCCCCCCCCCCCGCCCCAAAAACGTTCGCAAGTACAAGGTGTCCCAAAAGTAGTGTGGTGATCCGTCTGTAGGCTCGCTGCGCTTGAACAATTGAATTTCCGTTTGTGAAGTCCAGTTCAACAATCGCAGCGCGTTCTTGATCTGTCAATCTATTCCTGGTAAATCTCCAGGGTTAGAGCATCGATTATGAGGGGAAAATAATTTGTTAGGCATTAGCATTTACCAAATACTCAAAATCAAAATCGCTGCACTACTTTTGGGACACCCTGTATGTTGAGGGATGCAATGTGTCGCATGTCTCAATTCGTTAATTAAGCCTTGCTTTAAAATATGCATCATTACCATCTGTTTATATTTCATGGTCCTCCATTAATTTCCTCAGAACGAATTGTTGAGATGTACGTGGGGCATTCTTTGAGTTCTCGGAACGAGGTACTCGCACTCGTGTGGAACGGGTTAATGTTTGTATTATTCGGCATACGTAGTAAGTAGTGGAGAGTGACACGGGAACATTGAAATGTAAATGCATGACCATACCTCTGCTGATGCAAAACCAGGGATTTCTCATTAATCTTGAATGTAATGTAATGTAATGTAATCATTCAAACACTGTTTTGTGCGTGCGTGCATGCACCCTCGCTTGGTGGAGCAGCAAAGCATATATCGCAACCCGTAACAGCCAAGACTGCATGAACTATGTGCACCAATGATCGTCTGCCACACGAGCACATCGTCTCTGCCTTGCTGCGCACCAACCAGGAGGTGTGGTTGCAGCCAGGCACAATAATAAGACCAGAATTGGCCCATTATTACCAATGCCATCAAAGATGAAGGAGGTCATGTTTTCTCCCCCTTTCTTTCTGTGTTTGTTTCTTTGTTTGTGTGCAGGATATCTCAAAAAGTTGTGGACGGATCTGGATGAAATTTTGTGGACAGGTTTGGTGGGGGACAAGGACGAACTGATTAGATTTTGGTGAAGATCCAGATCCAACTACCAAAATTTTTTCAGTGATTCTTCACCATTGAGAGATAGGGTGAAACCGATATATAGCGCAATATCTTAAAAAGTTGGGGACGGATTCGGATGAAACTTAGTGTGCACACATTGGGTGTGTGGTGAGGACAATCTTCATCTTGGTGAAGATCCGGATATGGATATATCCGGATCTTCACCACACATTGGGTGTGTGGTGAGGACAATTCAATCTTGGTGAAGATCTGGATATGGATATGAGAATTATTTAATTTTTAAAGTGATTCTTCACCGTTGAGAGAAAGCGCCAAAAACGTAATCGTACTGTTTAGCATGATATTTCAAAAATGTTATGGACCCGATGTGTTCTCGTGGATCAGGCATTACGTGGCGGAGGTATGCGCTCTACCGAGTGCCCTTCTCGTTGTGGACTGTGTACATCTGTGCTGGGCGATTCCTCACCACTTTTATTATTTAAAGAATGTTAGATGCATTAACCTGCTGCCACCCCACTTTCACTGTGCAAGCAAGAGTGCATTGTGGTATTTTTGAACAGAGTAATTTGTCCTGTATGTCTCGGTGTCTGTATTGTGGTTTAATGCAGCAGTTCCCAGACTCGTTTGCGACCCACCGGCAGATGCTGAGTTGCAGAACACCACACGGTAAAACATCAACATTTGTATTTTTTAAATGACTGATAAAATATTGCTCCAGAGTCTCTCTGATCCAACATAAGATGCACAAAAGATGAGAACGGCACAACATTTAAATTTATTCAAAGGTGCAGCTCTCTCCCCCGCGTGTAAAATTGTCTGGATCAGAACAGACAGCCGTCACAAGCTCCAACCGAACATCACCTCACCAGTGCTTCGCCTTGGTTATGCCGATGGTGTTTGGATTGAAATGTGCCAAAGCTTCTTTAAAATTGATGTTTTGTTTTTAATGAGCGATTCCTAGCGATTTTAAGTACATGTTTGCATAATGCTGTGCATGGCAAGCGATTTTTATGGCATGAACAGTTCACTTTCTCTTTGCACGCACCTTTGCATCCACATCTAACTAATTCGAGTACTACACGTGGTGCTGGCTTTTCGAGACATTGTACTGGTATAAGGTTTTTGTCGTCATTTAGTTTCCATCCATTGCCCACTGGGAGCAGGTTCTTTGGCCCTGGTTCTTGGTAGGTTTTGTCTCTTTTGGACATCAGGTTGGCACGCTGTATGTGAGGTTTCAGAGTGCTTCGCGTCAGTGGAAGCTTTTCACCCTCCAAGTTCTTGACCTTGAGCAGCTCCCATTGAAGATCTGGCAATGTGACGCACAAACTTTTGCTGGAGTATACACTGCAGACAAACGTCTCGACATTGACAACATCAGCTTCAGGAAGACTGTGTGGACATCCAAAGATCTGGAAAGTCTTGATAATCTTGCTGCTTGAAGGTAGTTGCAGGAACTTGGTTATCCACGCTTTCTTCGATATACTGAAGAACTTTCCACCCCAATCCGCGCCAGTGAAGTTGTGCAGTCCGATCAAAGCTTTTGACTTCTCCGTTCCAATCGCTGTGCACCTCTCTTTGATGTCAATTGTCCGGAAGAATTTCCCTCTGCCAGTTAACATCTTCAATTGTCCTGGGATGGTTTGGTTGGCAACAAGATCTATCAACAACAAGAACACATCTGTGTCTGGGGACCACACATACATGTCTCGCATTGACGTTCCTTGTCTTGCTGCATCGATGACACCAGTGTCATCAGTGGATTTCATTCTCTCGACCACTCCACACTCCACTCTCTTCTCGATATTGAGGACACTGCTGTAGCTGGTTCCAAGATGTAGGTCTGACAGGAAGTTGAAAAGCTGTTTGCTACGTATTTTGTTGTGTACAGAGAGTGCCAAGCCAATGTTCAGCGGTGTCTCTGTGTGTGACACAAATCCAACATCTGACTTCGGCTTATGGCGAACTTGCTTGACGCTCTTTACATTTTACACAAGTACTTGTGATACAATGCTGACGGTGTTCTTTATGGCTCCATCCCGCTTACCAGAAACAAGAGTGTGCATTTGTGCCAAAGAGTAGCTGCTTCAGAAAGAAAGCTACCATTGGTGGCTTTTCAGACGACATGTTCCCAGTGAAGTGCCACTTATCTTTGCAATTCAACAACTCATCACGAAGCAACATAGTAACTCTAACAATGTTGCTAAGTGTTTCCCCCGAATCTTGGGGTACTACTTTACCAACAGCAACTGAAAGGGTTTTACTATTGATGATATGCTCACTTTCATTGAGTCGATGGGGCCTGACAAATTCAGCAGTACTGATATTTTCTGTTATCAAACTTTTTACGTGGCGTTTGAAGTCGGAGCTATCCACACTAACACCATGTTCAGTCAAAGTTGACAGATACGCATAATTAACATCATTCATACTTAGAACAGCACCAGACGAGAGCGAACATTTGACTGCATTTACAATTTCAATGTCACACATATGCTTGGTGATATTATCATCGACCCCAGTACAATCAAATCTGAAAGAATAGCATTGGTGTTCAACATTTCGTAAACAATCTCTGTGATACCACATTTCATTTGCAGCGGCATCACCAACTTCAAGCAACAGTGACAGGTTTGTTCGGACTTTGTCATCACGTGTCTTCGGTTTTATGTCCAGAAAGCGGGTCCCCATCGTATCTGTCAGGACAAGATGCAACGCTCCATCTGTCGGATTATCACAGAGAAACGCACAGGACTTGGTCTTTGGCTCCATTGGGCAACACCTGCGAACACATCTGACAGAATCCTCATCATGTGCCAAGGATGGACGTCCGAGTTTAACTGGTCGCATTTGTGATTCACTAGATGATGTTTCACAAAATCTCTTTTCGGCTCTCTCCAGCATACCTTTGTGCACTACGAGTTTGTAACATTCTTTGTGGTAATGGATGTTTTCCATATCAGATGCAGACACCTTTGACAGATTTTCAGCCAGAGGTGCATACTGCGTTTCTCCATACTGTGCTCGCTTCTCGGCAAAGTTCTTTATGTTACCAATAGAATCTGATGTAACATTCTGTATAAAGGTGTAGCCCTTCCGCTTGCCTTTATCGCAAATGATGCAGGTGAGTGAGTTCATTGTCACGTCCGTTATAGTTGAATATCAACAGGTCTTGCTTCGAAACGGGTGAACTTCTTCATAAGTGCATATCTGGAAATACATAAACATCAATAATTATTTCCGATATCAACTAAATATTTGGTACATAAATGAATGATGATATGAGGAAGATGCCTGATATTTTTCATATTTTTCCTATTAATATTTTAAAAGATAAAAATAGTTATATCAATATTAGCGCTTTAATTTCGGGCGATAAACTGTGAAATGACGGTACCCCCGTTTAAGCCCCCACGAAAACCCAAATTCCCAAAAGTAAAATTGCCACCCAAGTTTTTCTGTCTAGTAAGACCCCATAGATGCCATTTAAACAATAAAATCGCTTTTGGCACGCAATTCCCACGGGACCACGTTTCAGGTACACGGTGAACCTGACTACCTCCTGTTATTGGATGGGGAAGTTTATACCTGTTGTAGGGTTTGTTTCTACAATTTGTGCACCCACCTTTTAATGGACCTTAGAGTTTTAGACCCCAAGGAGTACTAAACCACCATTTAGTTGTTTTTTTTCCTTCCTTTTATTTTCTGCCAATGTCCGAGCTGTCTCTCAGAGCTGGCTGAGACTTTCAGAATGAAATTTTGCATCAATAATGGGAATAAATCGTATACAGTGTCGAGATTTTTTTTTTGACCCTCACCTAATTTTAAGTTCATGACCTAACTATAGACTAACATTTTTCACCAAAACTCGACAAAGGTTTGTCCGATCGGAACAGAATTTCCCTCGATATAGGAGAGAGAGAGAGAGAGAGAGAGAGAGAGAGAGAGAGAGAGAGAGAGAGAGAGAGAGAGAGAGAGAGAGAGAGAGAGAGAGAGAGAGAGAGAGAGAGAGAGAGAGAGAGAGAGAGAGAGAGAGAGAGAGAGAGAGAGAGAGACAGACAGACAGACAGACAGACAGACAGACAGACAGACAGACAGACAGACAGACAGACAGACAGACAGACAGACAGACAGACAGACAGACATTTACCCTTTATTTACATCATTCCCCTTTGGGTTAAAGGTTTAAAAAAGTCGTGCTTTTTAAATGTTTTTTTTTTGTCATCGCTCAATTTTGCCAACGCGGAATCTCAGACTTGCATGTTAATAGTGTACGTGCACTGAAGTTGTGCACCTGACATTTGATTCGTGTCCTTGACCTACTTTTTTCAAATTGACATAATTAACAAACAAAAAAATACACCTTTTTCATCATAACTTCAATAATTTTCCTTAGATTTTCATGACGTTGAGTTTGATGGATAGTGTGTAGAAGGGGACACATATTCTTAATTTACACTCTATCTCTAAATATTGTAGGTCAAGGTCACATGGTTTGTTCGAATATATATTTTTTAAAGGCCCTCATTGGAACGTTGGTGCCGGGGGAGGCTTACCCTTGACTATCACTTTGTCATCACAGATATCGAATCTTTTGTTTGTGCTTGCAGTCTTTTTCATTTTACTCAAAAAGAGAATTGCAGCAAATTTTTGAAGTTACTTTTATATCAACTAGTGCAGGCCCGAAGGTGCGTGCCCGTAGGTGCAGGCCCGTACGTGCAAAAATTTTTTTTTTTTTTTTTGTGACGTCAATAGTGACGTCATAGCACCGTGTCCTGTCATTGGTTGATAAGTAAATGGCCATAACTTTGGGAATCGGGAAAGGCATAAAGGCACTCGAGGTAAGTAGCTGAAAATGCATGCCATGAAATAAATACGTGCAGCTTTGTTCCTTCGCTTTCGTAAACGACGGCAGGATTGGGGCATTGTTTCAATTAGATCGGACCAACCGATCGGACCAAATCTAAACCGACCAACCGAATGGCCATAACTTGGGAAACACTTGGGAAACAGCGGAAACGGATGAAGAAGAATGATATCAAACCTTGAAAAGGCACATTCTCAGGTCCCCAGCGTCAATTGTGACGTCATATCAAACGAAGAAGAAGAACAATTGTGACATCAATCGTGCAAAAAAAAAGAGGATTTGTGACGTCATTCGTGATGTCATAGCACCGTTTCCTGTCTGGTTGGCAAATAAATGGCCGTAACTTGGGAACCATTTGTCCGATTAATATCAAACCTTGAAAAGGCACATCCTCAGGGCCCCAACAATATACGTGGCAAGTTTCAATTAGATCGGACCAGTGGTTAGCGAGAAACAGCGGTCGCCGACAGACACAGACACGCACACACAGACCCGTACGTGCGTGCCCGTTCGTGTGTGGCCTCACATGCAAATTTTTTTTTTTTTTCAAACAGCTGTTTCCCTTGGGAAAATTCAAACCTTGGGATTAATTAATAATTTGAACAATTAATTCAAACCTTGGGAAAAAACAGCTTTCAAACCCTTGGGAAACAGCTGTTTCCCTTGGGAAAATTCAAACCTTGGGATTAACTAATAATTTAAACAATTAATTCAAACCTTAGGAAAAACAGCTTTCAAACCTTGGAAAACACGTGGGAAACAGCTGAAACGGATGACGAACGATATCAAACCTTGAAAAGGCACATACTCAGGTCCCCAGAAATATACCTGGCAAGTTTCAATTAGATCGGATCAGCGTTTGTTGAGAAACAGCGGTCACAGACACACACACACACACACACTGACACACACACACTGACACACACACTGACACACACACACTGACACACACACACTGACACACACACACTGACACACACACACTGACACACACACACTGACACACACACACACACTGACACACACACACACACTGACACACACACACACACACACACACACACACACACACACACACACACACACACACACACACACACACACACACACACACACACACACACACACACATACACACACACAGACACACACACACACAGACGCACACACACACAGACACACACAGACACACACACACACACACAGACACAGACACACACACTCACACAGACACAGACACACACACACAGACACAGACACACAGACACACACACAGACACACACACACACACATAGACACACACGCACACAGACACACACACACAGACACACACACACAGACACACACAGACACACACACACACACACAGACCCACAGACACACACACACACACACACACACACACACACACACAGACACACACACACACACACACACACACACACACACAGACACACACACACACACACACACACACACACACACACACACACACACACACACACACACACACACACACACACACACACACACACACACACACACATTGCTGGAATTATAGATAGATGAATAATTATCTTTTTTCTGTTCAACAGTTTGTGCAATTAAGTGTTTCCTCTTATTCTTGCTTTATGGTGCTGCCCTTGTTTGTTGGTACTGTGTAAGGTACATGCTTTTTCACACAGTGTCTTATTGGACACGGAACCCATAAAAGTACCTGGCAACTCAGGTGGGTTGTGAGTTGAAAACTTTTTGGAACCCTTGGTTTTTAACCGACACTTTGTACCCAGGAAAATGCTCATCAGGGAGGTCAACCGATGTCAACTGCTTGCAGAACCTTTTCTTGAATCTTATGCCATCCTTACCATGTCAACATTGCTCAAGTATATCGTTCAGTGTTCTATTATATTCAAAGTGTCATAAACTTTTCTGGATTGTATGCAAACACAGGACCTGCCTTTGCAGCCCACAATGCGTCGCTTGTGGGGATCTGGGAAATATAACAAGTGCCATGTCCAGGATCGATTGCTATGATTTGGGCCATGAGTACATCTCTTGCTTGTCTTATAGTCTCACACAAATGTGCACGCTCAATCCATCATAACCTGCCTGCTGTCAGGTCTATTTTTCCTTGTGACATTTATCTGCAAACACCATTTCAGAGAGCCTCCAGAGTGTGTTGATGATAACTTAGGCCATGGCAACGGCTGCATAAAGGGACTATCTGGCTGTGCAGCCATTAATTTTCAAGCACCATGTCAACTCGAGTGCTTAAAAGTGTTATTTAAATGGAACATTACTGTACGATGTAATGCCCATCACCATGCTTTAATATCATGCTTGGTATTTGTACTCGCACCACTTGCATTGCATGTGCAAAGATGCTGCGACTTGATGCAACGTTGCTTTACGCAAGCGTTGGGTTGGTAAGTACATGGGTTTTGGTTTGTGTTGCAACATCTGAGGGATATAAGAACTAAGAATGTTGGAAGTAAACAGGAAAAGAAGAGGTTAGGAATGGTTCATCAGAGTGAGAAAGGAGGACAGGAAGAAGAATTTTTTTTATTTATTCCGAACACAAATTTCATAAACGGTGAGTCTTGAAAGAGTAAATAATCCAGAGAATAACTCTTTTATTTGGTTGATACTCAGTCATAATCAATGGGTGTAAGTGTGAAAACATATAATTAGCAAATTCAATTAAGATGAGCAAAATGTTAATCCTACCACTGTCGGACCCCGGCATTTGCGGGGGGCATGTTACCCCCGGCATGTTACCCCCGGTAACATGCCTCGAATGGCAGGGTATTATTGTTTTCTTTTGTACATGGCCTAGGCTCATGGAAAAGTGATGACACAGAACAAATCAGGACAACATAACAAAGGGAACAGCAGGGGAAAGGGGAAACACCAATGGCAGAGTGGAGGGAGAAAGTAGATTGAGACGGACAAACAAGGGACGCAGGTAACGATGAGGGGTAAGAGAGAACGCAAAGGGTGGACTATATGGATACAAAAGGAAAATTGTGTTTGATTGGTTTGTGATTTTTGTCAAGGTCTGAGGAGAGGGAAGAGGCTGCTGCCTGTCTGTCAGAATGATGAGAGATGTCATGGCAGAGTGTGGAGACATCAGCAAAGAGATAAAGAAAAATTTTCAGTCAATAAGATAATTGATGAAGATTAGGAATAATATGGGGCCTACAACTAGAACACTGCCCTGGGGTACTCTCGCTTTGACAGGGAGATAAGACAAAAGGGTTCCGTTGAGAGCCAAGAGTGTAGTTGGCCTTGGGTTCCATAGACAGACAATTTGGAGAGCAAGGCAGGATGCCAGACTTTATCAAAAGCTTGAGATATGTCCAGAGAGACGGCCCTGATCTCATGACTGGTATTGAGGGCCTCCGCCATTGCTGGGAGAGTCGAAGCAGCATGTCCACATTAGAGTGACCAGGTCTGAATCGGACTTGATGATCTGAGATGAGGATGTTGGAGAAAAGGAATTATTTCATCTCAAGATCATCCAAAGGTACAGTAAATTAATTGGTCTGTTGTTAAGGGGATCCGTTTATGCACCTCTTTTATGTAATGCTGTGATGTTGGCTCATTTCCAAGCAGATGGAAGATGACCAATGGTAAATGACAAGGTGAAAAGAGCAGCAAGAGGAAAGTGCAGGATCAGCAGAGCAGGTTTTTAGGACACGTGAGCTGATGCCGTCTGGTTCAGTTGCAGAGTCAGAGTCTAGGGTTCTGCCAAAAACTTTTCATCCTTTCCAGGTGCAAAAGACACAGAATTCAAGAGCAATTGGGTATGACTGGGAAGGATGGATACAGAGAGTGGGGTGAGACGCACAATATTTTGAAGCAAGCATGGAATTGAGGCATTCAGCCTTCTCACGAGCAGTCAGCTGTGGTGCCATTTGAGGTGAGGGAAGGGTTGGAAGGGGCGCATACACCAGAGATTGACTTGATAAGGCACCACCAGGTTTTAGAGCAGTGATACAAGTTTGAAAGCTCATTCTTAAGATTGGACAGATGTTGTTTTCTGGCTCTCCTGAGGGTAGACACACACTTGTGTGCTTTGTGCAATGATCTGAGGTTGCTTTCGGGTGGATTTGCCTTCCAGGAGGAGTTTGAAGGTTGTTTTAAAGTAACAGCCTCATGACAGAATTCAGAGAACCAATTGGATGAATCTGCTGAAGAGAGAGCAGTTAGTTTTCTGTGGAAGAATTCCCAGGCTGAATTAATGTCAGCAGCAGTTGATATGAGGAACCATTCCCGAAGTGTAAAGAAAATTTATACCAATATATTTAAATATGCCTGGTGTTGGCTTAATGGTTAGGGTGGTGGGCTTGGGATCCTAGAATCCTGAGTTCAAATCCGGCTGTTGAATTAATACCAGGTGGGGTTGACTCTGCCTGTCATCCTTCCGAGGTCGGCAAAATGAGTGCCAGCATGCTGGTATCTTGTGTCGGAGTGGCTACCCGTCCAGGAATGTACCCAATAGCCAAGGAGACTGCTTAGGCAGCACCAACGCTCTGCACAGAGTATGGTCCCGATGGATGGATGGATGGAGATATTGAAAAACTGCAAACACTCGAAATATACGTGGGATCCGCGATTATTGGGACCGCGAATGTTGGGGCTCGACAGTATATTAAATATATTAAGAAGAAAGTTTGTTTTTTGTTTGTTTGTTTGTTTGTTAATTTATGCATTCAGATCCTGCAGGAACCAGTGAAACCAAACTTTGCATGGCCTCCTCTTTCATCCAGAGGGAGGCTGAGGGCTACTTTTGTGTGAAAAAAAAGACAAACAAGAAAAAACATTTAATTAATTAAAATCAGATAATTGGCCTTCAGGCCACAAAATCGGGTCTTGTGTAAAATATACAGCCTGGCCTGCGTTTATTTTTGTTGCAGTGATTTCTTGTGAACAACACAAATTTCATTGTCATAGTGTTTCCACGTGTGCCTGTTATAAACAAAATATTGCTTTATACAGGTTTATTATAACACCTTCGTGTTCAGGCCTCGAGTGAGGATGTTGCTTTTGCAGCTGCCTGGGATATTATCGGGAGCGATCGACAGTTACAAGAAGGGAAATCGGTCCAAGTGCATTTTGTAACACCCATGATTGGTAATTCATACGAAACCAGGAGGCCAACATTCCCCAATTTGTGATGCAGGAAATATTTAAACATATATTTTTATTGAATTTCCCCAAGCAAGACTGGGTAATTCAGCTCATGTTAAATCAGGCAATTATCTGTATGTTTATGTGTACATCTGAAAATTGTAGAAAAAAACAGGGCTGGCTCGATCTCCACCAAATTTTGCAGATGTGTTGGTAGTACCAAGGGGGTCAAATCATTGGCAAAACTAAATAAATTCTCTCCAAGCCAGACGCCGGCCGGCTGGGTGTCCTCTGTCATGCAACGTCTTCCTTGGCACACCTGAGCTCCTATCCACCTCCAAGGCTTTCATCTGCAATTTGATGGAATACTGCTCTTCCCTCTGGGCTTGCTCCCCTGTCTCTCATGTTGCTCAGCTCGACGCGGTGAAAACCAAGGCTTTCAAAATAATTGGAATCTCTCGCAATGAAGCTGAGTCTATGGGTTTTTACCACAACACCATCACTGACAGGTCAGTGGTCTCCCTGTCTTCTTCCACATCATTTATGGTCTTACACCCCCTTCCCTCTCTGTGCTCTGTCTCCCCCCCACCCCCACCCCCACCCAAGTATCTGCAGGATGCAGATGGTCCACCAGCAAACCCCCACCTCGTGAAACTGCCTAAATCCAGAACCACTGCTCACCTCCACTCATTTATTCCTCTCTTTTTTTCCCCCCTGTGGAACCACCTTCCGCACTCTCTTCGATCTCATTCTTCTCTCCCGGTCTTCAAGATAGCTATTCACCACCATCTCAGGTCATTGCCCATCCAAAGTTGTTAGAGAGAGCTCTTTTATACACCTTTAAACCACCTCCACCCCTCCCAAAATTTTGCTCATGATGCATCCATCTTGTCCACCCCTTGCGTTCTCCCCTAACCCTCATCGTTACCTGCACCCCTTGTTTTACCGTCTCAATCTACTTTCTCCCCCTATCCTGCTATTGATGCTTCCCCTTTCTCCTGCTGTTCTCTTTATGATGTGTCCTGGTCTGTTCTGTGTCCTCGCTGCTCTTCCACAAGCCAAGACCATGTATAAAAAAGAATTATAAATAAAAAGCAAAAAAACAAAAACCTTCTTTGGACCCAAATTATTTTAAGAATTGCAGGCCTATTTCTCTTTCATCATTTATATCTGAGATTCTTCAATGTGCTATTACCATTCAACTGCTGTAATATTTGCTCCAGCATCGTCTTCTCGAACCCTTCTGATATGGTTCTAAACATACACACAGTACTTCGACTGCTCTCCTGAAGATTACCAATGATATCCCATGCAATGCACACTAAGGAGCAGTTAAAACATTAATATATCTGGACCTATCAGCTACTTTTCACACAAGTGATCATGATGTACGCATCCATTGTCTTCATTCTCTGTGGACATGTGAGTAATCCTCACAGTCTTGATCTCCACTATGGGACATAGCCTTCATCATCTGCCTCGCACTTCTTTGCAAAGTGTCGGACGATGCTTTATGGATCTTATCACAAATTATGCCATCTGTCATGAGCGGAGTTGAACAGTATCAAGGAGCAACTTGATTATCCAGAGGCTGCTGAGAGCACACCCACCTCTGTTGGTTAGTTTTGAAATTTTGTCTGCTTATGGCAGGTCTGAGTGAATGGTGAGGCCGAAAATTCCATCAGCATCTCTCTCCCTTTATCCCTTCATCTATCTCTATCTCTATCTCTATCTTTATCTCTATCTCTATCTTTATCTCTCTCTATCTATATCTCTATCTCTCTCTATATCTCTCTCTATCTAGATCTCTCTATCGATATCTCTATATCTCGATATCTCTATACCTCGATCTCTATATCTATATCTCTATCTATATCTATATCTCTATCTCTATCTTTATCTTTCTCTATCTATATCTCTCTCTCTCTCTCTCTATCTCTCTATCTATATCTCTCTCTATCTATATCTCTCTCCATCTATATCTCTATCTATATATCTATCTCTCTATCTCTATCTCCTCTATCTCCTCTATCTCTATCTCCTCTATCTCTATCTCCTCTATCTCTATCACCTCTATCTCTATCTCCTATCTCCTCTATCTCCTCTATCTCCTCTATCTCTATCTCCTCTATCTCTATCTCCTCTATCTCTATCTCCTCTATCTCTATCTCCTCTATCTCTATCTCCTCTATCTCTATTCTCTATCTCTATTCTCTATCTCCTCTATCTCTATTCTCTATCTCTATTCTCTATCTCCTCTATCTCTATCTCCTCTATCTCTATCTCCTCTATCTCCTCTATCTCTATCACCTCTATCTCTATCTCCTCTATCTCTATCTCCTCTATCTCCTCTATCTCTATCTGCTCTATCTCTATCTCCTCTATCTCTATCTCCTCTATCTCTATCTCCTCTATCTCTATCACCTCTATCTCTATCTCCTCTATCTCTATCTCCTCTATCTCCTCTATCTCTATCACCTCTATCTCTATCTCCTCTATCTCTATCTCCTCTATTCTCTATCTTTATTCTCTATCTCCTCTATCTCTATCTCCTCTATCTCTATCTCCTCTATCTCTATCACCTCTATCTCTATCACCTCTATCTCTATCTCCTCTATCTCTATCTCCTCTATCTCTATCTCCTCTATCTCTATCACCTCTATCTCTATCTCCTCTATCTCTATCTCTATCTCCTCAATCTCTATCTCCTCAATCTCTATCTCCTCTATCTCTATCTCCTCTATCTCTATCTCCTCTATCTCTATCACCTCTATCTCTATCTCCTCTATCTCCTCTATCTCTATCACCTCTATCTCTATCTCCTCTATCTCTATCTCCTCTATTCTCTATCTTTATTCTCTATCTCCTCTATCTCTATCTCCTCTATCTCTATCTCCTCTATCTCTATCTCCTCTATCTCTATCACCTCTATCTCTATCACCTCTATCTCTATCTCCTCTATCTCTATCACCTCTATCTCTATCACCCCTATCTCTATCTCCTCTATCTCTATCTCTATCTCCTCAATCTCTATCTCCTCAATCTCTATCTCCTCAATCTCTATCTCCTCTATCTCTATCTCCTCTATCTCTATCACCTCTATCTCTATCTCCTCTATCTCCTCTATCTCTATCTCCTCTATCTCTGTCTCCTCTATCTCTATCTTCTCTATCTCCTCTATCTCTATCTCCTCTATCTCTATCACCTCTATCTCTATCTCCTCTATCTCTATCTCCTCTGTCTATATATCTCCTCTATCTCTATCTCCTCTATCTCTATCTCCTCTATCTATATCTCTCTCTATCTATATCTCTATCTCTATCTTTATCTCTATCTCTATCTATATCTCTATCTCTATCTATATCTCTCTATCTTTATCTCTCTCTATATCTCTCTCTCCCTGACTGTTTGGATGATCTTCAGACACAATTAAGGTTGTGGAGCTGTGGTTGGGAGAAGTTCCTGAATTGAAAGGTCAACACCTCAATGATGGATGGTGTATGCTGGAAAGTCACTGAAAAATGGCACTCAAGCTCAAGGAATTATTCTTATCTTTGTATGTGTAGTATCTCTTTATCTCTCTGACTAGTTGAGTAGCCCTTCAGATATAGATAATCAATTTTGAAGGCCAAATAATTGCTTTCATTGTTATTATTGAATATATGGTTGAGATGCAAGTGATTACCTGGAGATAGTGATTTGGATTGCACGAGTTGTTTGTTGATTTTTGGCTCTCAAAAGTGCAGTAAAAGTGGAAGGAACTATACATGCGATCATACCTCTTTTAACGGATGGGATAGGTTCTTGAGACTTGTCCGTTAAGTGAATAATCTGTTGAAAAAGGTCATCATAAATGGGGCCTATGGAGATGCGTTCCCGACGGTGTTAATTCTTACCTTAAAAATGCTATAATAATAAAAATGCTATAATTAAAAATGCTTTAAAATGCTACATTACCAAAGGAAGCCATTGGTAATAAAAAATAGAGTATGGTGTTTTATCGATAAAATGAAAACTTGGTTAATATAACATTTGAAACTAAATTTAATAACACTCACCAGTTAATTATTTCGCAGCTTGCCGTGTTATCCGTACACCACCGCTGCCTCGGTCCTACTTCTCCCAATCAATGAGATTTTGAAAATATAAGCTCGTGTTCAACCTTTTGTCACACTAGATATCAAGTTGTACAATGAAAGACTTTCAGAGAATTTTGAACTTGAAAATTCTGCTAAAATCTGAATTTGTTTTTGTGGTCTCACACGTAACAGGGTACATTTTCTTCAAGGTCAAGTGTCCTCATGTTTACTGAAAGTATTCGTCTTACCGATACCAAACATGAAGATGAGAAAACATTGAATTCACAGTCCTTTTTGATTAATTTTGAGAGGGTGAAAGTCTCTGTCCCATATGACCGACCGGACTTGCCGATATGTACATATTATACATACACGCACCTTTGCACAGCATTGTGCAGACATGGCCCCCTGGCATCATCTTTCCCATTGCTGGAGGTTTATAGACCAAAGGTATTCAGGAATTTTTTTTTTTTCAGACGAGGTGCCGCTGCATGCTAACCCTCCTCCCCCCCCCCCCCCAAATCCCAATCAGTCTTCCCTCTAATCTTCTCTTTATCACTATATCGCATGAAGGTGAAGCAGTTTTTGATAAGTTTGCAACAAAAAATTTTTTCTTTGTGCAACTCTCCTCCAAGATCAAACATATTGTTATTGAGAGAGCTGCAATCCTTTTGATTTAGTGAATTAGTTATCCAGACATTTTACAGAGAAAGGAAAGCTTTGCAAGCAGCATTGATTGATTGAGTGTCAAAATGATCTTGGGAAATGCCCAGTTTCCACCATGCTCGAGTATCCATCTACCGTTCTGATTTTCTTCTGAAGCCTTACAAGATAGCTTACTTCAGTTTCATTCCCTCTTTATTGTGCTGCCTGTATGGGCACAGTTATCGAGCACTTCTGTTGTCTGTCATCGTGCTGAGTTTGAAGCCCTTGGGATATTTTTTTGTTTGTTTGTTTGTTTATTTCTTCCAAAGTGCATCCAGTGCTGTTCCTTTCTCCCAGGATATCGAGCTCTCAGCCCCAAAGTGTTTTGTGCCTTTCATCCATCATTTCAAAAGCAAATCCCTGTGTATGTGTCATACCTACTCAGGAGGGAGTCCCATTTTGATCAGACCCTTCACCAGGTTTTGCCACAAAGGAATCTACCTGTAAAGCACAAACATTACTTCTCTGGAGATGCCCAGCTCACGGGTTTTCTATCAGTTACGCTCACAA
>NC_140976.1:53326960-53359460 GCF_056783735.1 Eptatretus burgeri | reverse complement strand
ACTACTCATGTAGAATGTTTTTTTATGATAAGTATGATGGATCATAGATCATGTTGTGTGGCAACCATGTTGGAAAAAACGAAAAACTTTGGACCTCTGTATCTTCAAAACTGCTCCTTGGAAAACCTTGAAGCTTGGCACACATCATATACTCCCCATGGGAAATTAATAATTTTTTTATGTCACAGGTGGCTTCGTTATGACGTCATAATATTGAACACTTTATCCGATCAGTATGAAAAATGTTGTATCATCTCGGGCTAAATTGTATGGGGGTGAGGGGAGGGGATTGATGACCTCATCAGTCATGTGGTTCTGCAGTCATATATATTTATATATATATATATATATTTTTTTTTTGTTTGTTTGTTTGTTTGTTTGTTTAATTTCTAAATCCATTTTTAACCTCCGCCATCGAAGATCGGAGGTTACTGTTTTCACCCCTTTCTGTTTGTTTGTTTGTTTGCTTGTGAACAGTATTACGGGAAAACTCCTCGACAGATTTCGACGAAACTTGGTGGGGGGGTTAGGTATGGTCCAAGGATAATGCCATTAGATTTTGGACTTTGTCCAAAATCCAATATGGCCGCTATGGCGGCCATTTTGAAAAAAATTTGAATTTTTTTTTTGCATTTCTACATGTTTTAAGTGATTTCCAACCCCCCCCCCCCAAAAAAAAAAAATTGCTAGAGAAAAAAAAAATTTTTGCAACTTTTTTTTCAACAAAATTTAGATTTTTTTTTGCATTTCTACATGTTTTAAGTGATTTCCAACAAAAAAACATTCCAAAATTATAATTGCGGCTGATTTTGGAACTTCAGGTGGATATACCCACGTAAAATCAATTTCTGTCCCAAGGAATCTAGTTATGACGAATGAATTGAGTATGTAAAAGTAAAAGGGAAAGTTGAAAACTATAACTCTGTGAGCACTGTTGACTTCAAATTGAATGAATAGGATATCAGGTTCACTTGAGTGACCGAGCAGTGTTGGCGGCGGAGGTTTTGCACTCTACCGAGTGCTCCCCCTCTAGTATCACCTGTTTTGTTTCACCTATTTAGCCTGGTGTTGGCTCAGTGGTTAGGGTGGCGGCTTGGGATCCTCGGGTCCTGAGTTCAAGCCCCGTCAGCCGCTGAATTAATACACCAGGGGGTTGACTCAGCCTGTTATCCTTCCGAGGTCGGCGAAATGAGTACCAGTTCCAGTGTGTGTACTGGTAGAGGGGCACTGCATCAGTGACACAGTCGCGCTTCAAGAAATGATAGCTACCCCGGCAGCTAAGCTGCCATACGACCACCACCTCCTATTTGTGCTGTTTTCAACCTGTGCAAGTGTAAGGTGTTTGTGATGGGAAGGAACAATGAAAATAGAGATTACAGGATGCTAGGGGTAATTTTTGAGTGTGTCACACAGGAGAAGGATCTGGGTTGGTAATAGATACGGAAGGTAAGCAGGCAGCACAGTGCCAGGAAGCTATAGGGAGAGCAAATCGGGTTTTAGGCTATATTCAGAGGGAGATAAATTATAAATCAAAAGCGGTGGTGTTAACATTGTACAGGAATTTAGTGAGGGCCACATCTAGAATATTGTGTGCAGTTCTGGTCGACATAGATTCCACAGAGAGGGTTCAGCGCAGGGCTACTAGATTGATTCCGGGCCTAGCGAGACAGCTTTGAGGAGCGGCTGAAGGAGACAGAGCTTTATACACTAGAAAGGAGGCGGTTACGAGGAGATATGATAGAGATGTTTAAGATAATGAAAGGTGTCGATAAAATAAGTGAAGATGAATTATTCAACAGATAAGAGAAGAGAAGAGTTAAGACGGTAGTAAGGTCGGGCACTTTCACTCAGAGAGATAGTAATTCATGGAATGGTCTCCCTGGAAAGGTAGTGGCGGCAGAAAAAGTAGATAAGTTTAAATTTGAATTAGATTGGTACCTGGAAGTTATGGAGATAGAGGGTTATAGAGATGTTGATACGATTTTTTTGGTAGTTTGAGCATTGATGGGTAATTGTGTGCATGTGTATGTAGTACTGTTTGTGGGGGTCTTGTCAAGGGGTGTTGTGGGGTTGATTTTGTGTGTTTATAACTCAGCCCATGCCCCCTCCCCTGAGTAGAAAATATATATATATATATATATATATATATATATATATATATATATATATATATATATACATACTTGCAAAATATATCGATAAATAAAAAACACAAAAATAAATAAATAAACAAATAAAACATTTTGTATTTTCTTCTTTGGATCTTGTGTTGATAAATTGGTGTGGTGTTGATGTCACGCAGGGGGTCTGAATGGCCTCCACCTGTGTCTGGTTTCCGTGTGTGTGTGTGTGTGTGTGTGTGTGTGTGTGTGTGTGTGTGTGTGTGTGTGTGTGTGTGTGTGTGTGTGTGTGTGTGTGTGTGTGCTCTCTCTGGCTGATTGAGTCAGTTGGATAAATATTTTCGGAGTCAATGAGCTCAGGCAAATTGTTTTGCCTCAACTTCTTATTTTCGTTGGAGATGAAGTTCTGCATTGTGTTTGGCACAGTCCACATCGTTCGTTTTTATCCCCATGCTTTTTTGGGGGGAAAAAACAAGGAATATTGTACTGGGGTCCTGTCTGTCTGTCTGTCTGTCCGTCACGATATCTCCTCTTAAACAGTTGTGCAGAAATTCACCAAACTTGGTATTTATGATCCACACATAGCAAGAAGGTGGAAGACTGAAGAGCAGTGACATTTTTTGCCCCGCCCCCTGTGGCGGGGTCAAAAGGTCAAATTCCCCAAAATGCAATTATGGACACATTTTAAAATGAAACATTGGGAGATGCATTCAATATGTAATGCTATTTTGGGGGGGGGAATTTGAAACCCAGTTCAGGTCCTCTGAGATCTGGACTTCGGGTCAAAACGGGGAAAAGATTTTAACTCAAAATTTAATATTGGCTGATGTCCAAACTTTTTGCCATCTTTCAACTTTGCTAAACAGCTGGGAGGCGTAGGGATTTGCAATGGCGCACCATCAACTTCGCCCCAGTTTGAATTGTGGAGCAATGGTCGAACGACCAAATTCATGTCAGTTTCAGTAACAAACAAGCCCTCTTGATCTCGCATCCGTTTTGTACATGGTCGTCACTCGTCTGCATCTACAAAAGATAAATGTCCAAAGGGCTGCGTTTTATCAGAGGTATGCAATCGCATCACAAGTCTTGAGTGTATACTCACTCGATGTACGTGCATATCCATCTTTCCAACAAAAATACTGTCCCATCTTTCTTTTGGCTGTTTTTGGCATTTGACGTTCGGGTCATGGGTGGTATTTTCTGCTTCATCCCAAGCACTTAGATGTGTACAAAGCATATTTATGAGTTAAGTCTTCAGATGGGAACTCCAAAGAAGCCAACCCTTTATGCTCTTATCTCCTCCCAACTCCGTTTCAGCTTCTCTACACGCACCTACCCCCGTCTCCAACCGGTCCCTCCACGCGCATCGCCCCTTTTTTCCTTGCTGATCATCCTTGAAAGTTAAGTGCATTTCCTCAACCACCAAGCTTTCAATAACTTGAAGCTCTCGTTTTATTTTTCTGTAACGGTAGCCTTAAGTGAAGAACGCAGGACTATAACTCGAAATTGCATGCAATCAAACAGGAAGGCCATTCAGTCGGTCGTTATTCCGTTTTCGGTTTTTCGAAAACATTGTTCTTATTACACGATATTTTTCCCCATTTTCTTGATGTGACGAGAAATTACCGGGGCGTGTCCATCGATACATTCACGTCGAGTTCTAATTCCTAGTTGAATCGGACAAAAAGTGACCAACACTGTTGTTGAATCCAGGCCTTCACCTATATTGATGCACAGTAAAATACTTTTCATAATTTAATTTTTTTTCACATAATTGGACGGTGCAATTTTGGAACTCGTGTGTTCTGATCAGACCTCTGCTACCTTGTTGCATGTGAGCTCGGTGGCCACAAAGCAAAGGCATTTCCTGGCCGTTGTCTCGTTTGTATCACTGAACTCGATTGATCAACCGAAGCCTTTTTGGAGGATGCCAGCCAGCTCTTCACATCAATTATTATATAGACAGCGACCTCCTCGCTGAAGGGCAGCCTGACTATATCGCTTAATTTGATGGAAGCCAGCATGAAAGTCATCCCAAAAGATAGGTCACGACACCTCCACAATTTGCATGGTACCATTGGCAAACTTTATTCATTTCACGTAACTCGACGCAATCTGCATCTGATCGACTCACCTTTTAATCTCGGCAAAGACGTCTCTTTCATCGAGTGCCCTCAACACGGTGTAACCTCTTCAGCAGATGGGGAAAAAAAATTCTCCCCTCAGCCTGCTTTTTATTTGGGGGGAATTGTAAGAAAGAATTAGAAAAAAAAAATTAATTGTTGGATTTAATGTGAGCTGACAAGATGGCCTCGAGGTACGCACACTCTCCTCTGAGTTGTCTGGCTTGCGTTTGAATGCCAGCCGAGCTATAAACTGTCATCTTGGTGTTTCACAGGCAGGGTGATTCATCAATGAGTGTGCCGTCCCTCGGGTTGACGTTAAGCCGGGCGTCCCATCTGTCAGCATCAGTTGGTGGACGTTAAAGTTCCTAAGATGTCTTTCATGAAGAGTAGGCAACCTTTCACCGGCACCGTGAACAAATAACAAATTCCTGCCCTGACTTCCTGTGCCGGACTGGCAACCTGCCTTGGATTGTAAGCCTAACCATAGCGACTGCTTCGGAAGAACCGACGACGTGTTTTGAGCATGATAAATGAATGAATAAATGATTTGATGTGCATTTTTTCTTGTGCATCATCATTTAATTTGAGAAGTTTTGAAACGTTTTCTGAATTGGTAATCCAGTGCCACGACTTGGATTTCTGAAACAAAATCGTGTGAGTCTTGTTTTATTTTTTTTTTATTTTTTTTTTTAAGCAGACATCTCAGTTATTACTCACGCCATGGCCGTAGGCCGGGTTTGTGCGTTTTGTGATGATCTTGTCTGTGTGTTTGTCAGTTTGTCGGCAGAATAACTGGACGACGAGGGCAGCTTGATTCGCCAAACTTGGCACACAGCTTCATGTTGTGAATAACTTGGACAAGTTAAACCACAAGGAAAATATCTAAAATGAAATTTTAATGGAGGACATTATTCAATCATGCAGCGGCTCTCAGCTGGCCTGAGAAGTACTGTGTTGTGTATTTGCAGAGAAGTACTGTGTTGTGTATTTGTAGAGAAGTACTGTGTTGTGGAATTTTATGATTTGTCCTATTCACCGACCTGGTGTAAATCCTGTTACTCAATCTGTAAGAAGCAATTAATTCACTGTCCATTTGATCAGAGAACATTTATTTTGTGGTACCACGGAGTCCAAAGCACTGATATGTAAACATCCCAATGATTTGCACGAAGCTACGTTTATATTTTCTGACATTTATATGCTTTCGTGGAAGTGGAGAGGGCTGGGAGATTCAAAGGGAGAGAGAACATGGTGACTTTCTGCTGGCCTTGCTGAGAATCAGACAAAATACTAAAAAGCAGACAACTAAAAGGAGTACAGGATAAGACCGTAGGTTATAGGTCTTTCAAAGAAATGAATATGAGGAATTGTGTATATAAAAGGCAGTGAGTTCATGGGTCTGATAAGCATTAGGCAAAAGAACTTAAACCGCAATACGTGTCCACTGGGTGAAAGAGAATGTGACATAATCGTGGCGAAAGTTGCAGTGCCATCAACCAGGCCACCCTATCTCATAGTAAGACATTCCCCCCATCAACACCTGGACAAAAGGGAAACACAATTGACAGCCAATTCGACTATAGCATAAATATTAAATTTATAAAGCACCAGCAACAATTATAATTGAGAGTACATGAATATAATTATTTTTTCTTCCACAACTGTATTGTGATCGTCACGTCTGAATGTACAGTCCGAAGCTCTGTGCCAAACTTGGCAATTCTAGCTGATCATATTGTCGAGCGAACAGGCACAAAGAGCTCAAGATAATCTGGTTGAGGGGGGAGAGGTGATTTTCACAGGTCAGGCGATCTCTATTCAGATCAACAGCAGTCATGACCGAGGAGCAGAAGCAGCTGACATTAATCGGGGATGGAAAGTCAACGTCAGAATCCAAAGTGAAAGAGACGACTGCAGAGCAAAACATGATCATTTGCTGTCTCTACATACTGGGAACATGTTCGTTTATATTGTACAAATCAAATCACAAAACAACCATGACTTCTTAAAAGAGAAACGTAACGGCGCGAGTCAGCATCTCCCTTGAGTGCGCTCTGGTTTGTCCTGCCTTGATAAATCCATCGGAATCCCAATGTAAATCACCTCATTTGGCGTCTGCGTTGCCTTCACGACCTTTCTCAGAGTTAAAGAATTTCATTAAAGTTGTACAGTGAGGTGCACTTCCGCAAGTACTCGGTCGTTTTGATTTTCCTTTTGACATTGATAAGTTTGGAAAATGGAACTTGTATCTATCCATATATAATGGAGCTATGGCATATGTCTGTTGTATGTTTCATCTACTCCTCCAGGAGGATTTGACCGAGGAAGCTGCAACTTTCAGGGATTAATGAGAACACCTGAAGTTGTGCACGTGCAAGATTCGTTTGATTCCATCAAGTTCTGAAAAAAGAAAAACGACAAATTTGCCCATTTTGACATTTTCTTCCTTTGGGGGGAGGGTGGGTGCAATTTGAATTTCGAGCTATATAGCCACGATGTCATGACGTATTATACACGCACATAAGCTTTACGCATGTGTTCTTGCGTCATGTACGTAACCCGGGTTATTTTTTTTTATTTTCTGAAGCGATCGATGCAACGGTCTGGTGCCTATACACTGCCCGAAATAATGGGACATGTCAGAAGAACGTGTTGTTCGCTTCCAACAAGATTTCCCATCGGCGGGTACTCTGTGAGTTTATGTAATGAAATAATTAAACAATCAGCCTCTTGCACTCCATTATGGGTGGGAATGTGTCTCCACAAAGTGCATTTTTTTTCCTCTGAATAGTTGGTTGGTGTGGCGTGCCCAAAGTGTTGTTGCGAGTAAGTCGGTTAAAAGATAATTTCTTGCCCTGCATACTGATTCATCAATTACAAATCGGTAATTGGTTTGTTTAAACAGAACATCCCACTCATGATATTCCAATGACGTTTCGATTGAAAAATATTGGCACATTCGCGAGAGGAAGGATAAATTCTGGGTGACAACTATAGCGGAAGGGTTTATGAGTTATTTAAACGCCTGCATATGTGCCCCAAGAGGATCGCTAATTATTTTTCACATCCTTAGGAAGATTATACATGGATAGACCCATTTATTAATCATGCGGAGTAGTTGGAGACTTCATCCATTTCTTATTAATCAATGGCATTGGCTGAACACCGTCCCTGTTTTTCAAATCACGTCGTGTGGTATCTGTTATGGCCAGAGCTGAGCGTATTCAGGACGACTTGAAGCTTTGCGGCGCTTACTGGCCGTGGAGAATGTATTCTACATCATTGGAGTCGGCCTTAACCAAGTAACCATCGAGGGGCTTATTTCGAGAAGGTTGGTTTGATGACCTGTTTGAGAGGGGGTGATGCGCTCCCATGGTGGAACAGCAAGCAAGGCTTTGAAACGGCTTCATACATTTCATCCTCTGTTTAAATTTTCTTTGAGCTTCTCCGCAAAAAGTAATGCATTCGTGGATTAGCAGCCTTTTTCGACATTTCAGATATGAGAGATAAAAATGGAAAACAAGGTTTTGGGAAGGGGAAGCGGCGATGGTGGCATGTCTGTTTCGATTCTTGCTTTCTGTGCAAAATGGTCATTTTATGTTCAAGCGCGTTCACCACTTAGCCGCTCGTTTGTTGTGGTTGAGGCAAAGCGTCCAAAAATTGATCCATCTCCTCGCTGTGAGTGATGAGTCCCATTAATAGTATTGATAACACCTTCAGTCACTTATGTGATTTTACATTTGTCTGCAATCATCGATTAGTTCATCTGAACCTGACTCAATGTTGTGTGCATTGCCCTGAAGTACTGACCCTCCCAAGGTACTGGAATCCCTCCTCTTTCTTTCTTTCTTTCTTTCTTTCTCTCTCTCTTTCCTTTTTCTCTCTCTCTCTCTCTCTTTCGCTTTTCTCTCTCTCTTTCCTTTTTCTCTCTCTCTTTCCTTTTTCTCTCTCTTTCCTTTTTCTCTCTCTTTCCCCTTTCTCTCTCTTTCCCCTTTCTCTCTCTTTCCTCTTTCTCTCTCTTTCCTGTTTCTCTCTTTTTCCTTTTTCTCTCTCTTTCCTTTTTTTTCTTTTTTTTCTCTTTCTCTCTTTCCTTTTTCTCTCTTTCCTCTTTCTCTCTCTTTCCTGTTTCTCTCTCTTTCCTTTTTCTCTCTCTTTCCCTTTCCTCTCTCTTTCCCTTTCCTCTCTCTTTCCCTTTCCTCTCTCTTTCCCCTTTCTCTCTCTTTCCTCTTTCTCTCTCTTTCCTGTTTCTCTCTCTTTCCTTTTTCTCTCTCTTTCCTTTTTTTTCTCTCTTTCCTCTTTCTCTCTTTCCTCTTTCTCTCTTTCCTCTTTCTCTCTCTTTCCTGTTTCTCTCTCTTTCCTTTTTCTCTCTCTTTCCTTTTTCTCTCTCTTTCCTTTTTCTCTCTCTTTCTCCCAATTCCATTTTGTTTTAATTTTACTTGGGGGGGGGGGCAAGGGTTGGGTGGTGCGTTCTCAAATTGAATTGTTCTTAATAGCTTGCCAAAAATGAATGAGTTGTTTGTTTCTGGTGGATGGAGATTGTTTTCACCCGTTTGTCTTTCTGTGAGCAGGATATCTCAAAACGTTGCAGACAGATTCGGGCAAAACCTGGTGGACAGGTTGGGTGTGTGATAAGGACTAATTTATTCCATTTTAGTGATGGTCTGGATCCAGCCTATCATTGAGATACAATAGATAAACTTGCCTGGTGGACGTATGCGCCCTACCGAGTGTCGTTATAGCACCTCACGAAAGTCAATGGCACTTTACTTTCGGATTTAAAAAAAAAAATTTTGACAATCGTTAAAATGATTACTTTATAAAAATTGAAGTGAACCAGTGTGGGATGTCATGTTCTATGAACTCTAGTTTTATTTGCATTGTCTGATATTAGTTGCTGCGTTGTGTGATGAATTCTGAAAGTAATTATTGCAGTATGTGCTCGATTTTATTTGATACTTTCTTAATCCTCTGCTTTCAGGGGGTAAATCGACTTCCATAAGGGCCCTGTCACACCTTGACGTTTTAGCCAACAATGGCAACGTATAAAAATGTATGTAAAACGTTGGCGTACGCTGAAATTTTGATGTTATTTTTTAAAGTTTTGGACGTATTCATAACGAGTTGGACGTATGCATAACGTATTAGTAACGTACACAAAAAAATGACCGTTTTTACAGCCATTTTTCCCTGCTGTGCAGAGGTTGGCTTTTTTTTGAGGCAATGTTTTTTATGGCCGGATGCCCTTCCTGAGGCCAACCCTGGTCGCCTCTTACGACACACAGGGATATGGTATACCTATTCTAACCGGGGCATACACCGGGACCAGTACACTGGGACTCGCTTCGCCGACCTCAGATGGATGACAGGCTGAGTCAACCCCCTGGTGTTAATTCAGCAGCCAACGGGGCTTGAACTCAGGATCCTGGGATCCCAAGCCACCACCCTAACCACTAAGCCAACACCAGGCTTAGTAACGTACACAGAACGATTAAATCACATCGATAACTTAGACCAACGAATGATTAGCGTGTTGTCGGCGTTCACAACCTATGCCCAACGATAGTCTAACGTATGCATAGTGCGCTGCACGTATCGCCGACGATCACGTGGCGTAGCCTGTTAAAAAGCTGCCGCTCGCCTATTTAAATCATAACCGCCTGAGAATTGGAAGTGTCAACATCGCAGTCACACCTTGACGATTTAGCCAGCGTATGCCGACCTCTGAAAAATTTGTCTAAAACGCTGGCACACGTCGAATACGTTATAGGTAAGTAGTGTATACGTTAAGAGCACGCTGAAAAACACTGCCGTACGTCGTAATACGACTTGTACGTCGTGAAATTTCAAGCTTGCTGAAAATTTTACGACGTACTCGTCGTATGGCTCACACGTTCCGCTACGCTGGGAATAAGTTGTAGGCACGATATGCGATCGTTGACACACGTCGACACAAGTTCCTTGTAAGTTACTCATAAGTCGAAACAAGTCGAGGTAATGTTCAGCATACCCGGAACTTATTTTCTCCGTCAAGGCACATTTTCTTTTTTTCTCCTTGGCTCCGTGAAGGCACGTGACGAAATATCTGAAGTTGTTGTTGTTGTTGTTGCTGGGTTTTTTTTGTTTGTTTGTTTTTTTATAGTCTATCACGAATTTTAAAATATATTCGGACATTTGCTTTTAAGTTTCGATGTGACAATATCCTCAAACAGAAAATATTCACAGAGGAGGAACTAAGAATAAGACGAGCAAACTGAGCAGGCAATCGGACGTGACGTAACAGCACGTGCCGAAATATCGGAAGTTGGTGTTGGTTTTGTTTTTTTTGTTTTTTGAAACGCTGCCAATACGCCATTATACGGTAGCTGTAAATTTGAAACACGTTCAGTAAGTTATGTGGTCGTCCGGAAGACGTCAATCAAATACGTCTACATACATCAATATGTGTTGGAGGTACGTTACTCATAGATTCAAAGCACGTTACTCAGGTTAGAAATAAGTTTTGGGTACGCTAAGCATTACCTCGACGTGTTTTGACTAATGAGTAACTTACAAGTAACGTGTGTCGACGTGTGCCAACGATCGCATAACGTGCCTCGACGTGTTTCAACGATCATGTAACGTGCCTACAACACGTTACTCATAGGTTATAAATAAGTTTCGGGTACGCTAATCATTTCCTCGACGTGTTTCGACTTATGAGTAACTCCAAGTAACGTGTGTCAACGATCGCATAACGTGCCTACAACTTATTCCCAGCGTATGCGGAACGTGTGAGCCATACGCCGGCATACGTCGTAAAATTTCAAGCATGCTAAAATTTGCGGACAACCGCAAAGTACAACGATGAAAGCCAGCATACTACGACGTATGGCAGTGTTTTTCAGCGTGCTCTTAACGTATACACAACTTACCCATAACGTATTCGACGTGTGCCGGCGTTTTCGACAAATTTTTCATAAATTGGCATACGCTGGCTAAATCGTCAAGGTGTGACAGCCCCTTAAGCAGTGGGGCCCACTCTCGGAAGATTTTACCCGACACCCGGTTCTAACTCTTGGTGCTCTGTACTTTTTTTGATTCACTCATCAAAGCTCGAACTCTGAGTTCCATGGATTCCCCTTCAGAATGAAGATCCCTTTGAACTTCCACACACAGCTCTTAACAAACTTTTACCTTTTTATTTTATTTTATTTTGTTTTCTTCCTCCCTTTTCCCACACTTGGTCTTGAAAATACTTTGCCGTTTCCTTCTGGCCTCACCTTGTGCCACAAGTCGATTGCTTCTGGCAAGCTACATGTGCTAATGTTCCCTTTGTGATTTCTTTAACAACCCACATGTAATGCCTTTTTGCCTTGTCAAAGAAATCTCGTCTCGCTGTAATTGAGCTTTGTGACACCGAAGCAGCGCCGGCCAGGTCAGGTTAATAACTTTAGTAGTTTAATTGATGTAATTGAATAAGCGCTCCCCTTTTGGCTTTAATTTTCCAATAATGCCTCTTCGTGTTATTGGAGAATCTTCAATTTACCCATTTGGATTAGGATTGGAAATTGCTGTTCTTTTTAATCATAAGAATACGATGCATTTATTTCCATTTCCTCCCTTTTGGCTGTTTGTTGCTATTTGCAGTTGTTGGGAAGAAAATTGGTGCTGTATTTTTTTTTTCTTTATGTGATTTGAAGTCAAACAAAAGGCATATTTCAAAAAAACCCGAAATTGAGCATTACTCGATCCAATCCCCAGAAGCCATCTGTGCAGTCCTCACACAAATGGCGCCCCCATGTGTACCTATTAAATAGATGGCCTCTTGGCGATCCCTGTGTTGTTTTTTTTTTCTGTTTAGTTGCATCCCAATATGAAAAACGCATCTCGGTGATTTCTATAAAGCAAAGCTCCGTCTTGTCCATATGTTGTGAATCATGTGAACCTCACTTGTGTCTGCATGTCCAGAGTCAGCTGAAGTGTATGACGTCACATGTTTTGGCATTCTGTGGAGCTTTTCCGCAATGTACTGGATTTTGTGCCCACCATCAAAGATGTACTGTTTTATGGACCAACTTGCTTGAGACTTGAGCGGAATTTGTACAACCCCTCTTTCTGCATCCCCGCAGAATCGATATGACCGTATACGGTTAACGGTGTCAACAGTTCCTGTTTTTTTTTTGCATTATACAACGTGCGTAGAGGAGATTGTACGTGCGTTTCATGAATAACGAGTATGGCACTCAGTAGAGTGCGTACCTCCAACAGGCTGAACAGTTTACATTTTGTATCCCAGTGATGGGCCAGATCTGCATCCGGAACTTAACCAAAATGTAATCGGCTTGTTCTTGTCACCTCCCCAACTCATCCACCAAGTTTTTTCCGAATCCGTCCACAACTTTTTGGAATATCATGCTTATACATCGTTTTTTGCCCCATCTCTTCATGTCCATATCCGTCCGTAACGTTTTTGACATATCCTGCTCACAAACAAGCAGAAGTGAAAACATCACCTCCGTCCACCTTCGTCAGCAGAAGTAACCAGAAATCGCCCCAAAATGCAAAGCCCGTGCACGTACACGTTGTACTCGACCTCAGCCTGATGAAAACGACGACGAAACAAATAAAACAAGGAAAATGTAAATTTTATAAATCAGTCTTCTCCACATTCTCATGAGAAAGGTTTGTTGAAAATTTGACGATAAAAGCTCAAATGGTAAAAAAATAACTTATGCCCCCAGACACGCACGCACGCACGCACGCACACACACACCCATCTCCCGTACTAACAAGAACATTCGGAGGCAATTGACGGAGGCAATTGACGAATCGACGCAGTGTGTGGGAATTTCGAGGAGTTGTTTTTTGCACCAGCAATTAAGAGCCTCCACCAAGCAAGTTTCACCTCTGTGTATGTCAAGAGCCAATTGGATAGCTCAGTTGGTTGCCCTTTAAATGGAGACATTTCTGACCCCCCTGCTCAGTTGGATTCATAACACGGGACCAGTGAACGCTGGAAAGGGTTTCTTTTATTTTTTCCACTCTGACTGTTTTGACCTCTGCAAACGTCGTCACATGCAACAAACTGCTGTTGATATATACATTTTCTTGGAAGATGTTTTGTCGCCGATGAGATAACAGCAATGTGGTATCGGCATCAAGGTTTTGGAAATGCTGAACAGACAGACCACCTCGAGCAGATATTCCTCTGGACCAGGCACGGTGTGAATGCTCCCCCTGGAGCACCGGCATAAGTCTTTGACGCATCCATCCGAGTGTCCTCGATTATTCATTCGTGTTTATTTACCTACTTTCACGGTGTCTTTGGCCGATTTAAGGGGACACTTCTGCGATCCCTCAAACACGAACCATGCATTCAATGAGTCAACTCTCAAGGGTTGAGTCTCAAGTCTTATCATTATTATTATTATTATTATTATTATTATTATTATTATTATTATATCTTGTGCAATTTGCTCCACAGGTTTTCTCTCATGTCGATCGGTTTCTTTTCCAACGACTCGATCATTCCTTCAAGTTTAAGGACTGGAGTCAAAAAGTTTGAGGCCCGGGTCCTGTCGAATCTTCTGCCACCTGATTCTTGGGTTGTCACTTGTCGCTAGCCGGAGTCTCTGATTATCGTACTAGAGACATGCCTTTATATTATGGAGTGCCTTACAATATGCAATAGCTGAGTCTGAATTATAATGAACATCAACACACCAAAAACGATAAATCCCAAAGAAAACATTAATTTGCTAAACAAGGCAAATCTAGTACGATTCAGCAAAATGATGAGTAATTGTCAAGCACGAGTCATAAGCATGGAAATATGCCAATTAACAGCAAAGGAAACTAACCAATCATTTTGTGTGGGATGAGAGGAGGCTGAAAAATAAGTATAATGCATATTTTACACCAACATTTCTCCTCTTCTCCGCCCTCTCCTCCTCATCCTCTTCCTCCCCCTTCTCCTGCTCCTCATCCTCCTCCTTTTCCTCCTCCCCCCCTCCTCATCCTTCTTTTCCTCCTCCTCCCCCTCCTCCTCCTCCTCCTCCTTAAGATTGAATTTATTGGACGACTAAGGTGGCAGGAAGAGTATGAACTGACATTGGGACAGCGGGACAACAGTTCGACACAATATATAATCCATGACACCAGACGGATAATTCCCAGCAATGACTTCATGCCTTCACTCCCAAAATGTAGTGCTTTTTCGATCGGATGTCCTTCCCTGACCTATACATGGAGGAAAATAGGTAATGAGATAATTAATTTGAGTAAAAGTACAAGAGAAAAATAGAAATCAAAACACCTAAAACCAAACAAATTATTTATTCCATCATTTATTTGAGATGCACAAATGTTTACACAACCATTTCATATGGGAATTGACGCATAACCATTTAATATACTAATTGCTCAGCCAAATGTGATTAATTTGATTGTCCTGTTATTTAATTGTACCAAGAGCAGTGTACCTCAATTTATTGATTCATTACTTAATTATCGATTTTTAATTACTTATTTATTTTCTTTCTCTACTGGGCAATATCTCGGGCACCTTTTGAGCTCGGAAGCTGATATTTCGACACGACAGTGAACAAGCGATTTGGCTGCAAACGGTATTTTTGATTTGTTAATTAATCGATTAATCGTTCATTTTTCGATGAATTACTTGATTTTCAAAAAGTTACCGATTTGGATGAAACGGTGGTGGTTTTGGTATGCTGTTCGGCAATTGATTGAAATTTCAATTATTTTATGATTATTTATATTATTTATTTATTCTACTTATGCAATTAATAAGTTAATCAATGATTGTGCATTGCTCCCTCCCAATTCCATCTCCATGTGCTACACGGCGGCCTCGCCGAGCGCCAAAGGCCCCCCGGCGATGTCGTATGCTGGAGGGTTTGTTATTTATTTATTTATTTACGTGGCATGGGGGCGGTGTACTTTGAATGTACCTCAACTTGCTTCTTTTTTTTTTCTGTATTTCTTTATATGCACCCAATATTATAATCAGGAATTCATTCTGCTCCAGCAGAGAATGTTGAATCCTTAGCATAACTGATGCCATCTTGCTAGTCTGTGCAACAAAGACCTTTTGCCACATTTGTGCCGTGCCTTATTACGACCCCGCACGCATGAAGCGAAAGCAGGGTTAAGCGTTTGGTTCACTTTGTCTGTCCTTCTGTCTATAAATGTCAGTTCATGATAAAGGAACAACTGAATTTTGATTTGAATGTTATATTTTGAACACTAATCGGAACGTGAACCGGAAAACAAACCTGTCGTTTAGCAGTACTCTGGCTCTGAATTTTTTTCCGATTGCACATGCTCAGAGAGAAGTCAAATGATTTTTTTTTTTGTTTTTACTCTGTCTACCTGTCTGGCAGTCAAGCAAAATTGAAAATCATTCCAAACAACGGATTTTCTGTTTTTAAGGATGTCATGCAGGACACAAACAACAGGCACAAATAATTAATGTAAAGCATTATATAAGGTGGTGTAAAAGACACTGCGTCAACGGTGGTAGACTTACAGAATTGTCTTTTTTGTTGTTCAACCATTAAAATCATTATTGTATTTAGATTGAATTGTTTACCTGAACACTGTGTGGGGTCAAGAGTTCTACGAACTCTCGAGTTGTTTTGCGCTGTCGAGTTGCATGCCTCCCGAGCAGATTCTTGTAAAACATCGAACACAAAAATCCGTACAAACACCTGGAGGGATACTTAACGTAAATATCACGCTGCAGCCTGTTGTTGCTGTAATGTGTGCTATTTACCTTACTGGATCAACCTCTGTATTCCATTTTGCAGCTGCTGCAGTTCCAGAGCGTCAGGCTCATTTTTTTTTGTATACCTTGGCGAGGCTCGTATGAGAGCGAAAACACAACGCACAGCAAGGGGGGGGGGGGTGGGGCATGAGACAAGAGGAGCGCGAGTGGGAAGGACAAAGCTTTGGGGAACAGAGACATTAGGAGATCTGTGGAAGGGAGAGGGATGGGGTGGGGAACATGGGGTATGCAAGATGGACATGACAGGGACCTTCAGGAAGGAAAGCAGGGAATTTGAAGGAGGTTGGCTTGGGTTGGATTAAGAGGGCTAGAAAAGATCGAGGATTTGGATGGGGGACGATAAGAGATGGTGGTGAACAGCTGTTTTGAAGGCCTGGAGGGAAGAATGGGATTGAACAAAGTGAGGGAGTTTATTCCAAAGGCAGGGAAAAAGAGGAATGAAAGAGTGAAGGTGAGCAGTGATTTTGGTAGTTTTACCAGAAGGGGGTTGTTGGCGGACCTTGAGCGCCCTGCAGAAATATGGTCTGGACAAATCGCAGACACAGCAGGGGGGGTGGGGGAGACCGGAGAGAAGACAGAAAGACCACCGACCTGCCTGCGGTGAGAGAGTGAGAGGCCCAAAGACTCAGCCTCATCGCGGGAGATGCCAATGATCCGAAATGCCTTGGTTTCCACAGCATGAAGCCAAGAAAGGTGGGAGGCAGGAGCACCAGCCCAGAGGGAAGACCAGGACTCCATCAGGCTGTGGACGAAAGCTTTGTATGTGGTCAGGAGCTCAGGTGGGCCGAGGAAGGACTTTGCACAATGGAGGATTCCCAGTCGGTGACTGGCCTTGGAGGCCAGGTTTGAAATGTGGCTTTCCCAGGAAAGATAATGGCAGATGGTGAGACCCAGAAGCTTGAAAGGACTTCTTCCAGAGGATTGTTGAGAAAGTCGATTGGGGAGGAGGGGGGGGGGGGTTCCAAACGTTCCTTTTGGAGAGACATAGTGAGAGTGTGAGATTTATCCGGATTGAAAGACATGTTCCACGTGTTGGATCAGTTTGTGATTTTACCCAGATCTGCAGTGAGCAAAGAAGCTGCTGCTTGCCGGTCTGAGGGATGACAGCAGCAATGCCAACCCTCCCGATTTCATCGGGAGGCTTCCGAAAATTCACCCAAACTCCCGCCCTTACGATCACTATCCTTATCCTCCCGAAATTTTGATATTTTTGCACTGTTCACTAATCAGAATGTACTAGTATGAGAATTGAATGAAAAGCATCGTCTGCTACGTATAGCATGTGGTAACTCCATAACGTTCGCTGCTACCAAATTGTACGTAAAAAATTGCAAATTCAAATGAGGAGCAGCGAAACATTGGGTCTGGATCTCGCTTATGCGATCATGCACTGAGATTTAGTGCATGCGGTATGTGTGCAATACAGTGCATGCGGTATGTATGCACAGTGTATATGCATGCGATACGCTCACTGCATGCAGCTGGGCCCCGTACCAGCCCGGCGGTCGCGACCACCGTGCGGTGTTTAACAGCCGCTAGAGTTCTACGAGTCGCGCTGCAGCTGTGGAACATCGACTTCGAAGTTACCGATGCTTCAAGCCCTCGATGTTGATTACGAAATGGCAGAAAAGAAGCTACGAAGACCAAGAAATGGTCTCAGAAGTGCAAGACCGAATACAGTCTCCAATACCCGTGTATTCGAAAGTCTGAAAGAGGAATTCATCATGCGTATTGTACAGTATGCAGTGTTGATATTTCAGTTGAGCACGGAGGTCGCGATGATATTCGGAAGCACGTTGGAAGCAAACGGCACACAGACATTGCAAAGGAGAGATCTTCGAGCACGAGTACCGGTACACTTCTGAATTATTTCACCAAACAAGGGACAAGCGAGGAAGAGGATGTTACCCGAGCGGAACTTCTCTTTAGTGGATTTATTGTGGAACATAACTTGCCCATATCAGTCTCAGATCATGCTGGACCTCTATTTCAAAAGATGTTTCCAGATTCAAAAGTTGCTTCAAAGTATGGATGTGCAAGAACAAAAACTTCAGCAATAATTGGTGAGTTGTCAAATGTTACTGCTTCATCTATTGCCGATATTGCTAGACTAGCTCCATTTAGCCTAGCTACAGACGGTAGCAATGACAGTGGTGAGGCCCAGCTATATCCTGTCCTGATTTCGTACTATGACAACAGTGCTGGGATTGTGAAGCAAGGTTTGCTAAGTTTGCCTGCGTGCAAACAAGATTCCACTGGAGAAAACATTTTCAAACTGCTTGATCATGAGTTCAGTGACAGGAAAATTCCGTGGGGAAATTGTGTTTCCTTTTGTGCTGATAATGCCTCTGTCATGGTGGGCAAGCACAAAGGAGTCGCTGCTTATATCCACAAACAAAATCCAGAGTGCTACATCATGGGATGCCCTTGCCATATGATGCACAATACGGCCAAGAAGGCGGCTCAGGCCTTACCCATTGAATTAGATGACTTTCTCATCGATATTTACTACTACTTGGACAAAAGTAGTAAACGCGTCAAAGGAGTGAAAGCACTGCAAGAACTCTGTGATGCCCCGACACACAAGATTCTGAAGCATGTCGCAACAAGGTAGCTGTCCCTTGGTCAGTGCCTAGACAAGCTGATTGAACAGTGGGAGCCACTTCGCCTCTTCTTCAAAGAAGAAGTACGAAGAAAAATGCAACCAACTGTAGCCAAGACTCTAACAACGAGCAAGAAGGACGGCACTGTATCTACTGCCAGTACTGGCACTGCAGGATCAAGCACTAGTGGAGCAGCATTCACCACTACCACTGCAGTATCTGCTGCGAAGAAGACAGCAGGGACAGCACCAAAACCAATGCTGAGAGCAGGTAGCATCACCGGCCCTTCATCACGTTCATCTACAAAGCAGATCCCTTCAGAGTCGAGAAAGACTGTGATAGTCCCATCTACAGGCAAAGAAGGACCCAAGTTAAGTTCTGCTTTTGCCAAATCACTTGATAGAAGCTCAGCAAAACCTTCGAATCAGAGGTCTTCTTCCTTGGCTGCACCTACCTCAAGCTCTCTCCTCAAACGTAAAATTGGATCTGGTACTACGAGTCTGACCTCTTCTGCTGGCAGTAAACGCAAGTGTGATCGCCCTGCGGCTAAGTGTACTACGAGTTCTACAACTAAAAGCGCATCTTCCTCAAACACTGTGCAGGAATCTAGAGAAAAACGTGTCAACAGGATGTTCTTGTCTCCACAAACAAAACTCTATTGTTTCTTCCTTCGATATGCTAACAAGCTTTTTGAGAAGGGGAATCTTCTGCTCCAAAGAGACGAACCCTGTATTCATCTCCTGCACGGAGAATTGAATGGTCTTCTGAAAGATATCTTCGTACGGTTTTTGAAACCATCGGTGTCATCGGTTGCTCTGGTAAATGTACCCTTCTCTGACAGAAATCATCAGAAGAATGATGAGGACCTCATGATTGGGAACGATGCCAAACTGTATATAAGGGAACAAAGGAGTCTCAAGAAATCCACCTTCACTCTGAGTGAGTCAGACATCCAAGGTTTCTTCGGTGCAGTTCGCTCATATTATGTGAAAGCCTGCAATTACATCTTCAAAACCTGGCCGCTAGATGATGAATTAGCCAAGCATGCTCAGGTGCTGGATGTTAAGCTTCACCAAGAAGTGGGGTTTGACTGTGTGGAGTTTTTCATCAAGAAATTCCCCTGTCTGTTCAGTGGCGGTGATAGTGACATAGACAGTCTTGAGAGTGAATTCGCTCACTACCAGGCAGACGCCTCCATAGCTACAATTGCTACTGAGACAGTGAGAGTGGATGAGCAGTGGCATCGGATTTCACAGCTCACAGATCCCTGCACTGGTGCCAAGAAGTATCCTAATTTGAGCAAAGTGATGAAGGGAATCTTGGTCATTCCTCATTCGAACGCATCATGTGAGCGGGCACTCAGTCTTGTACGGAATAATCATACTGAATTTCGTCCCAATTTGAGTGTCAAAACCCTGGAAGCTCTCTTAATTGAAAAACTAGCTCATAGCACCCCTTGCTACCAGAGAGAATACAGCAAAGACATAATCAGAAGGGCTAAAAGAGCCACACAGCTGTCACTCAGCAAAGCTGCCATGGAAAAAGCAAGCAGCAGTAGTACCAGCCAGTAAGGTAAGAAAAATATTGCTTCTTTTGTGCTTTTTGTTAATCTTTGATTGTCCCCTAACTTACTAATATTAACATACACGTAACATTAAAAAGTGCACAATTTTCTCCTTTTTTTGTTCAAAAAGTGGGAATTCTTAACATGTTAAATGCTCCAAAATAGGGCTCAGAGGGCACTAGAGAGCGTCTAGAACCCCAGAGCTTCCAGGGCCCTAAGGCGGGCCCTGGACCCAGCCGCAAGGGTCGAGCGCTCCGCGCTCGAGATGTGCGCTTCGCGCACATTATTTGGTGTCGGTTGAAAATCCTCCCTAATTCTGATTTCCAAAAGTTGGCATCTCTGTGACAGATGATATGGCAGAGGGTGGAGTCATCAGCAAAGAGATAAAGAGGATTTTCCAGAGAGTCCGAGAGATCATTGATGAAAACCAGAAAAAGAACAGGGCCCAGAAAACTCCCTGGAGGAACTCCAGCCTGGACAGGAAGAGGGGATGAAAGAACTCCATTTAGGGCCACATGTTGACTGCGACAGGAGAGGAAGTCTGCGAGCCATGAGTGGAGGTGGCCTTGGATACCATAGGAAGAGAGTTTGGTGAGCAGAGCAGGGTGCCAGACCGTGTCAAAAGCATGCGATTTGTCTAGGGATATGGCTCTGATTTCATGTCTGGTATTGAGGACCTCCATCCATTGTTGGGAGAGCAGAAGCAGCATATCCAGGGTGGAGTGACCTGGTCTGAAACCAAATTGATGATTGGAAATCAAGCCATTGGAGAAGAGGAAGGATTTAATTTATTTCAGACCTGCCTGTTTTAATTACTTTAAGACCATGTGGATTTGGCTTTGTTGTGGTATTTTAGTGTGAGAAAGGGTCATAATGACCCAAAGCAGCAACTGCACATTAATCCCATGAAGATAATTTGGGATTTGCAAGGTTGTCTGTCAGTCAGCTTCTCCTAACCTTGAATTAAATTAGTGTAGCAGGTGCAATCGAGCATTCGATTTTTGAAGGTTTTTCGCTCCTTTGGCAATACTATATGAATGAAAAATAATTGGGAGAATTAGTATCGTTACTACCAGCAGAACTGACCAATACTGAGGTGTGTGTGTGTGTGTGTGTTTGTTTGTGTGTGTGTGTGTGTGTGTGTGTGTGTGTGTGTGTGTGTGTGTGTGTGTGTGTGTGTGTGTGTGTGTGTGTGTGTGTGTGTGTGTGTGTGTGTGTCCTTGGATGTTATCTCCATTTGCGGGTTTAAGGAGATAGAATGAAGTCCTCCCAGCACTCAAAAAGTGTTCACCATCGCTTCGGTAAGGGATCACAGTTTATGGACCAAGGTGTTCGACTTTGTTGTTCGCAGAGTTTTGGTCCAAGGGCTCTTATCAGGATCGTCACCGAACCCCGGATTGCCTCCATTTGGAGTTTGTTTATGGTAATATTCCCACGGATGGTTTTCAAAATCTCAGTGAGGTCCTTCCTTACTATTCATGTTGCTCCAATAATTATCACTGGTGGTGCAATTTTGACTCACTTCAGCTTCCAATATGTCTTGATCTCATTTTTAAGGTCCTGGTATTTGGTCATGCTCTTGATTTCTGAGTTATTGAAGCCGAAATCGCTGGGTACTGATATCTCAATCAGCAATGCTGTCTTTTCCTTTTTGTTCCTGAGAACGATGTCCAGTCACAAAGCTTTGTTTTCTTTATCCACACTCGATGGGATCATCAGGTCGTATGTGAGCATGTCGTCCTTATTTTCAATGATTGCCCTTGATTCGTGTTTCCATGAGTTTTCTGGAACTGGGATGTTGAAATTTTTGCTGATATGCCAATGGATCACTTTGCATACTTTGTTTTGCTGTTGTGTGGAAAGTTGTTCGGATAGTTTTTTGTATCCTGAAAGCAGATGACTCGTACTTTCTATTTATGTCTTGCAGAACTTACACTTGTCCGTCTGGCTCAGTAATGCCATTTTAAAAAATCCATTGGTGTCGTGTGCTTGATCTTTCATTCTCCTTCTCGTAGAGCTGACCTCTTCGTAGCTATTCCAAGGAGCCTTCTTTGTTGATTCCAACTTGGTCCAATTTTTTTTTTCCTATTTTCCAACTCTTTTATTGTTCCTCCAGTTGTTGGTGTAGATTTATTCATGTTTCTTTTTATATATTTATTTTGTCTTTTTTTGCATTTGTTGGGGCTGTATTTGTTGCTGTTTCATTTCTCTTTGGTATCTTCTATCTGCACCTGTTTTTGGAAATTAATTGCATGGTGAATTGCAGATTCTTTTTCAGGTTTGTTGTGTTCATAGTTGTATAAAATAAAACTTGATAGTCTGTTGAGCATTTCACAGACTCAGCTAGTCCAACATTCGTCACTGTGCAATTGGTTGAGTTCCATCAGACCGCTCCCTCTCTCTCTCTCTCTCTTCTCGGCAGGTACATTATTGGGATGCATTGTTTTTTTGTAGATCATTTTGTGGATGGTAAGGAGTTTTCTTATTTTAATGTCGAACATTAATTTCTGATTGGGGCTAGTTTATTATTCCACAGCTATATTAGCACACTGGAACTGCAAGTTGGTTTATGGCTTTCATTTTGTTTATTGGGGTGAGGTACGTTTTCAGGTTCAACTTCGTTCTACGTAGATATTCTTTGGCGATTGTTTTGCACATTTGTTTGTGACATATTTGGTGGCCCTCATACTCCAAGGTATTTGTATGATGGTTCGTTTTCTAACTGCTGTGTTGTTTCATGGTCAATATTTATGTTGTCTGCTTTTGTTGGTTTAACCTTGTACAAATGTGCATTTCATACATTTATCTCGTCCAAATTCCATTTGAATGTTCTCAGAGAACCGTTTTACTAGTTTTAGATGTTCTGTCAATGTTTCATCATTCAGTGTGATGAGGTTGAAATCATCCATGGATAGTAGGTGTGTCACCTTTCCTATTTCTTTGGATGTTCTTTTCTTGGTTGTTAAGGTGTATCCATGTCCTTGTTACCTCCGCCACCGCAGGTGGAAGGAAGTTATGTTTTCAGCCCTTTCTGTCTGTTTGTTGGTGTGCAGGATCTCTCAAGTTGTGGACGGATTCGGATGAAATTTTGTGGACAGGTTGGGTGTGTGAGAAGGACGAACTGATTAGATTTTGGTGAAGATTCGAAACTGGATCCGGCTACTACAATTTTTAATGTGATTCTTCATCAATAAGAGATGGGGCCAAAAACGATAAATATCACAATTTCTCAAAAGGTTGTGGACGGATTCGGACAAAACTTGGTGGATACATTGGGTGTGGAATAGGCAGAATTGATACAATTTTGGTGAAGATCCGGATCCGGATAAAAAGACTTCATTTTTAACTTTTAAAACGAAGGACTCGCTCAGGCCGACGGAGCACGGACGACTCACTCAGGGCGACGGAGCACGGACGACTCGCTCAGGGCGACGGAGCACGGGCGACTCGCTCAGGGCGACGGAGCACGGGCGACTCGCTCAGGGCGACGGAGCACGGGCGACTCGCTCAGGGCGACGGAGCACGGGCGACTCGCTCAGGGCGACGGAGCACGGGCGACTCGCTCAGGGCGACGGAGCACGGGCGACTCGCTCAGGGCGACGGAGCACGGGCGACTCGCTCAGGGCGACGGAGCACGGGCGACTCGCTCAGGGCGACGGAGCACGGGCGACTCGCTCAGGGCGACGGAGCACGGGCGACTCGCTCAGGGCGACGGAGCACGGGCGACTCGCTCAGGGCGACGGAGCACGGGCGACTCGCTCAGGGCGACGGAGCACGGGCGACTCGCTCAGGGCGACGGAGCACGGGCGACTCGCTCAGGGCGACGGAGCACGGGCGACTCGCTCAGGGCGACGGAGCACGGGCGACTCGCTCAGGGCGACGGAGCACGGGCGACTCGCTCAGGGCGACGGAGCACGGGCGACTCGCTCAGGGCGACGGAGCACGGGCGACTCGCTCAGGGCGACGGAGCACGGGCGACTCGCTCAGGCGGACGGAGCACGGGCGACTCGCTCAGGGCGACGGAGCACGGGCGACTCGCTCAGGGCGACGGAGCACGGGCGACTCGCTCAGGGCGACGGAGCACGGGCGACTCGCTCAGGGCGACGGAGCACGGGCGACTCGCTCAGGGCGACGGAGCACGGGCGACTCGCTCAGGGCGACGGAGCACGGGCGACTCGCTCAGGGCGACGGAGCACGGGCGACTCGCTCAGGGCGACGGAGCACGGGCGACTCGCTCAGGGCGACGGAGCACGGGCGACTCGCTCAGGGCGACGGAGCACGGGCGACTCGCTCAGGGCGACGGAGCACGGGCGACTCGCTCAGGGCGACGGAGCACGGGCGACTCGCTCAGGGCGACGGAGCACGGGCGACTCGCTCAGGGCGACGGAGCACGGGCGACTCGCTCAGGGCGACGGAGCACGGGCGACTCGCTCAGGGCGACGGAGCACGGGCGACTCGCTCAGGGCGACGGAGCACGGGCGACTCGCTCAGGGCGACGGAGCACGGGCGACTCGCTCAGGGCGACGGAGCACGGGCCACTCGCTCAGGGCGACGGAGCACGGGCCACTCGCTCAGGGCGACGGAGCACGGGCCACTCGCTCAGGGCGACGGAGCACGGGCCACTCGCTCAGGGCGACGGAGCACGGGCCACTCGCTCAGGGCGACGGAGCACGGGCCACTCGCTCAGGGCGACGGAGCACGGGCGACTCGCTCAGGGCGACGGAGCACGGGCGACTCGCTCAGGGCGACGGAGCACGGGCGACTCGCTCAGGGCGACGGAGCACGGGCGACTCGCTCAGGGCGACGGAGCACGGGCCACTCGCTCAGGGCGACGGAGCACGGGCCACTCGCTCAGGGCGACGGAGCACGGGCCACTCGCTCAGGGCGACGGAGCACGGGCCACTCGCTCAGGGCGACGGAGCACGGGCCACTCGCTCAGGGCGACGGAGCACGGGCGACTCGCTCAGGGCGACGGAGCACGGGCGACTCGCTCAGGGCGACGGAGCACGGGCGACTCGCTCAGGGCGACGGAGCACGGGCGACTCGCTCAGGGCGACGGAGCACGGGCGACTCGCTCAGGGCGACGGAGCACGGGCGACTTGCTCAGGGCGACGGAGCACGGGCGACTTGCTCAGGGCAACGGAGTGTGCTGAAAGCGTCCGCTGTGAGTGAACAACTCGCTCAGGATGACGTAGCACAGGTGTTGTTGTTGTACATTAAATCTGCGCTGTCGCAAAAATGTATTTTCAGAACACCCTTATATGAGTCACACTTACATCTATAAATTGTATACAATTAGATTGCGAGTACGTTTCTAAAATGTGTACGATATAACCACACGAAACAAGTCTGGGCGAGGGTCTGCACTCTGCAATATTTGATATCTCGTTCTCGTTAATTATTGTGATTTGTTTGGTTCAGGCTTTTGACTTGGGTTTCCTTTTATTCAGTATGTTTGATATGTGCTTGGTTTAGCCCTTTGTGCTCCGTGTACAACCAAGGTCCTCTGAAGATGTAATTGAAGCAATAAAACAATGATTACAGAATAGTTGGGGGGAAAAAAAAACGGACAACTAGCAGAATTAGTATGCATCTGCACCAGCCCACCTGAGTCAATTTTACTCACCTGTGCTTGTTGGAGTTTATATTCCATTACCTTATGCACACACATTACCCAGTTCTTGATTAGTTGTGATATTTAGTTGTGATATTAGATTAGTTGTGATATTAGACCAGCGAGGAGTATGACATTCCGCTGCCGAAGCAGTGCACAACTGAACCGTGCCATCGCTTTGTGCCTTTGCTTAGCCCGTGCAATTTTCCTGCTGTCACGTTCTTGTGGTGACCTCCTGTCGCAAAAAAAAAATTCTTTTTAATCTCAGGCCCCGTGGCCTTGTGCTGCATTATCTGTGAAATGAGTGTCAGTTATGACTCCTGAAGAAGTGAGCTATCTTCCGACGAGTTGCTCGAGGAAGTGATTTCCATTCACTTTATGAAGGAACACCTGCTAAGAGGAAGGAATGTTGCTTTACCTTGGCTGCGTCCTCTCTTCAAACTCAGGCCGGTAGCCATCGTACAGATGCCTGTCTTGCTGTTCTTCTTTTATTCTTCCCCCCTTCTCCCCCACCCTCTGTCCCCACCTCCTCCCTCTCACCCCAGCCCTTTTTCCAGCAATACCATGATATTCGTCTTTTAGCTTTTGCCTTGTATTGTGTCAAGAAAGAAGATCTTTCTCTTCAAGTTGCCCCACTGAGATTTTCATGTACTTACCATGACTTGGTCAGCCAGAATGCATTTAGATCATTCCCAATGCTTCCGATTCTTCCAATGGCTCTCTTATTCATCTGGCACTCCAACCTGGCTGAAGAATATTACACAATAAGCAGGTCTCTTCACTTGGCTCATCTTCAGTGTTTTACCATCCCTTTCTGACAATACCTCAAGGTTTTTGTTTCATGATGATTATTCTGTTCTTTTCTTATTCCCTTTGTTCTTTGCATTCCTGCTTACCTTCTTCCCTCGTGGAAGTTTCTTTGATGCTTAATCCTCTGTTTTGTTTTGTTTTTTTTAATTTTTATACGCCCTATATATATATATATATATATATATATATATATATATATATATATATATATATATATATATATATATATATATATATATATATATATATATATATATATTGGGGCGTATTATGTGATACCGGTCGTCCATCCGTCCGTTCCTGTCCACACTCTCCCAAAGTTTTCAACTTTCACGTTTCATATTTGGCACATAGGTACAGACTGTGAAGACGTGTGTCGCGACATACGTTGTTCATCTAAAGTGGTTGCCATGGCAACCAGGATGCTGTTTTCCATGTTGTAGCACAATTCTGTATATACCTTCTTGTTCGGGCGTATATTTGCTCACTTGAGCTCTTGTTTTAATTGTACTCCTCTCCTCCTGTGTTATTTATTTATCTATCTATCTCTCTAAAAATCGATTTATCAATTTATTTCCTGTTGGTGAATTATCAGTTGAGTGGAGGTCATAGCAGTTCTTAACCGAAGAATGCCCATTTCAATCAATCGATTATTTTCCGGCCAAACTGTGCAAAAGGATCATCTGAAACATGTGTCAATGCTTATATGAATGTGGCTTGATGTTGCCTCGGATTTTTGTTCATAAAAGGCAGAGTATTATTTGTGCAAATGGCGAATGTTTCAGATAATTTGTCTTCATCGCGTTTGTGACCAATATCTTAAGTCATGCGATTCCTGCTTTAATGAACGTGCTGAAAATATAGATGATGGTGATTGAGATGACAAGAGGTTGGATCGGCGAACGACGATGAAATTCTTGTCGATGGAACCATCAAATCTGTCTCGAATTTGCACACAATTGGCTGCACAGTATGGTGATGATTGGCTGTTAAAAGCGTCTGTATTATAGAACGCCTTGGGGTTGGGTGGGTGTAAGTTTCGATGAACGATGTCCTGCAAAGGTTACAAATATACTGCACCAGAGGCACCCAAAGCCCCACTCCGATGTGATGAGTGTGTCCAAAGCTGGAGAATACGTTGAAGTCAGCAATGCATCATTTAAAAAAAAAAAAAAAAATATATATATATATATATATATATATATATATATATATATATATATATATATATATATATATATATATATATATATATATATATATATATATATACAGAACATGTTATTTCTGCGTATAAATGAAAGGTAAGAGTATAAAGATGTACAAATCGTCTTGTTCTTTTTCCCTTCCTCTTTTTCTTCTGCAGAATTGCGAAAAAAATGCTTCTCAAGGAAATAATGTGTGGACAGCTTTCGGATGGAAACAGCTCGTCGAATGCTGACTCAGACGAGCTTTTGGGTGGAAAGGCTGCTTTGGGCAAAAGTATGGATATTTCCAATCATCCTTCTCTTGCTAACCAACGCGATGAAGAGCAGAAATATTTATGTATTTGTTTCTAGATATCCAGATAAGGTCATTTTAACGTTCTCTTGACCCTTCCATGTGATTCTCAAGAAATAACTGCTCGCTTTCAAACACGGTTCGGAAATATATTTTCATCACATAATCTGATATTTTCATTGTACTTTGCGGTCTGCTGAAGCTTGGAATTATTTCATACGTTTCGATTTTTAAAAGCCGAATGCTTCTCAAAGAAATAATTGTAAGCAATCGTCTGTAACATAATATTGCATTCTGTGAATGATCCTCAATGTGTGCTGAATGGGTTCATCGAAAATGTAGTGGGGTGAGAGGGTCATTAACCAGTGTGGCAGCTACATTCAAGTGGAAGGTGTGCATCGAGGGAGCAGCAGATGAAGGAATTGTTGAGTTGGATCTTGGAGATGGTGTGAAGCTGGAAGGGGTGAAAACATTTTGCTATCTCGGAGACATGCTGAATGGAGAAGGTGGATCAGACTCTTCGACGGTTGCTGGAGTGAGATGTGCATGGAAGAAGTTTCGGGAACTGAGTGGCGTGCTGACGAAGAGGGGAGTGTCGTTGAAGCTGAAGGGAAAGGTGTATGCTACATGTGTGATGAGTACGATGATTTATGGGAGTGAGACATTGGTACTGAACATGGAGAAGCAACAAAGGCTGGAAAGGGTGGAAATGCGAATGGTTCGGTGGATGTGTGGAGTATCGTTGAGAGAGAGGAAGACAAATGATGACTTGCGGAAGATGATGGGAATAGAGTCTGTGATGGAGGTTGTGAAGAGAAACAGGTTGAGATGGTTGGGTCATGTGTTGAGGAAGGATGAAAGTGACTGGGTGAGAGGAGTGTTGGAAATGAGTGTAGTCGGAAGTAGAGGATGGGGAAGACCAAGAAAAACTTGGCTAAATGTGGTGGAAGAGGAAATGTGGGCAAGGGGATTAAGAAGGGGAGATGCAGAAAACAGGGTAAAGTGGAGAAGATTGTCATGGGGCCCGCAAAGCTAACCCCCGCTTTAGCGGGGAAAATGGCCTTTAAATGCGCGCGCGCGCGCGCGCGCGCGCGCGCGCGCGCGTGTGTGTGTGTGTGTGTGTGTGTGTGTGTGTGTGTGTGTGTGCGTGTGTGTGTGTGTGTGTGTGTGTGTGTGTGTGTGTGTGTGTGTGTGTGTGTGTGTGTGTGTGTGTGTGTGTGTGTGTGTGTGTGTGTGTGAATGATCCTCAATTGTACAATTTGGAGAGGTGTTCAAAAATGATACAAGTCTCAATACGTGTCGCTGAAACCTCAAGAAGCGCTGCCAACCTACATTTTCATTGTCACGTGTCGACTTCAATGCACTTATGACATTTGTCATTCAAACTTTCTCTGCCAGTGAAATTTTTATTTTCTTATTGCTCGTTCGGCCGCATCTTGATTTCTGCAGTCGGTTCCTCGATCATTGGTGGGCAGGGAGATGAAACTTCGAATGGTGAAATAGTCATTAGGGGCTTCAGGTTTGAGCTGTCCAGGGGATGACCTGGGTGTTTAAAACACTCCAAAGTGTGTCGTTAAAATCCGTGCCTTTTCCACAAAACCACACGTCCCACCAGACCGGGGAAGAGTCCCTCTTGCCGCTTGCAGCGGAGATGTCTCGACACATGGGCGGAGCATAAATATGCATGAGGCAAGACATGAATACGCATGAAGTAAAACATGAATATGCATGAGGCAAGACATGCCTGGAACATAATAAACATTTTACGTTCAAACTTGGTTACATCACACTCCTCGCCTGGTTTTTAGATAAACCACGATGGCAATAGATTGATCAAAGTGAATTTCGTGAACATAAGAACCAGGGCAGCCACCTTGGCTCAAAACATTGTCAAATTGTTATTGAACTTTATCAAAAATGTTGAACATTTTGTCAGAAATGAAATAAACTGACTATGTAGTACATCATATTCATTCATTAAATTCATGGACCAGACTGTGCCTAACGGATAGGGACATAGTGGAAATAACACGAGGACATGAAATACACAATCAATAGAACACCATGAAACAGTTCACTCTCCCCCCACTGATATAAGCAGCACGACCTCAGTTATGGGTCGCTGGTAGAGGTGGGCCTTGCTGTCCTTCATGGTGTGGATTCACACTTTCCGAACCTGAGTGTCTGCCCTGGGCAATGTCTCAATTGTGCGTCCATAGGGCCAATCGTTCCTGTGTGCATCCGCCTTCAGCAAAACGATGTCACTGACGCAAAGGTTGTGTGCGTTTCTTGACTTGACACCTCGTACAGGGATGCAGGGTCGGAAGATATTCTTTGCGCCACACTGACCAGAAGGTATTCGCCAAATGCTGTACACATCGCCACTGATAGCTGAAGATGTCTGTAGGACGACCAAAATCACCTGGTGATGCATGAAGAGGTGTTGTCTTGGACTTCCACTTTGAGAAACGTGTGAAACGTTCCCAATGAACATTCATGCCTGATGGTGAATATGGCTGTGGAATGAAGTTCTGGATCATTAACCAACTTCACCGCAGGCAAAGTGGGTTTAATGGGTAATTCGGAATCCCAGAGAAATTGCAGAAAGTCTCGATGATACTCACGCACATAGAAACAGTGGAACATTTTCTCAACGTCAATGGGTTCCTGTCTGAAGTGTTCAAGTGCTCAACAACAGGAGACTGTTGAGTTTTGGACCAGGAAGTCGTACCTTATTTCACGAGACATCACGGAAGGTAGCACTGCCGTCAAACATCACACAAATATCATCAGGTTTGTGTGGATTAAAAACAGCAAAATGAGGAAGACAACATTGTGGTCATTTTGCCTATTCCTGGTTTCTTTCTACCTCGAGAATCCCAGACCAACTCTTGAATTACTGACTTCCTCCACTCTCGTAGACAACGTGTGGCTCGTAACAGAACCCTTTCATCTCCTCTCCTTGTCAAGGTTGGAGCCCCCAAAGGCAGCGTTCTCGGCCTCGTTTTATTCCTAATCTTCATCAGTGATCTCACTGACTGGAAAAATCCTGTTTATCCATTTGCTGATGACTTCACTCTCTGCTATGACATCTCTCATCCTTCTGACAGACCGGCAGCAGCAGCCTCTTCCCTCTCTTCAGACCTTAACAAAATCACAAAGTGGTCAAACACAATTTTGCTGATGTATCAATATTGTCAACCTTTTGCGTTCTCCCTTACCCCTCATTGTTACCTGCATCCCTTGTTTGTCCGTCACCGTCTACTTTCTCCCTCCGCCCTGCTGTTTGTGTTTCCCCTTTCTCCTGCTGTTCCCTTTGTGAGGTTGTCTTGACTTGTTCTGTGTAATCGCTCTACCACGAGCCTCTACCATGTCAAAAAATGGGGGGGGGGGGGGGGAATAAATAAATAAAACGATGCCCGACATTCGCAACATTTTTCAGGAACGTATTTCCCACGAATAGCAGCGTCCGAACATTACTCAATGATGCAGCACCTCTTCACGTCGTCTGTCAAACACGTGCACACCTCTTCAAATGTGGTGTCTTCACTCACCGCTGTTGCGTTTTCGACCCACTCGCTTCCACACTCAGCTGCTCATGTGTTTCAGTGTAAATACTAATTTGAAGCATAGTTTCATTTTTACGTCGTACTTGCTTAATACAAAGCAGTAATTATGTCTTTAATTTGCATCATGTTGGTGCCGTTGGATTTGCAAATTGATGAATACGCCCGAGCATGCACATGTCCGGGACCTCACACTGCATGCGCTTCCAATTAGCTTCATTTAGCTTGTTATATACATGGATCGTACACTTTATCTTATTCTCTTTTTTTTTTTTAAATACAGGGTGATTTATTTATTTATTTGTTTATTTATTTTAGAACCCAAAATAATTCCCAGACATTAAAAACTACATCAGTTCGGAACCTAATATTTTGCGTAAATGGAGCCTAATGTTACAGAAAGACGCGACATGATCCACACAATTGATAACCTGAAATGAAGTGCCGAAGGTGTCCACCAACATGATGCAGGTACAAATTCATTCTTCACAGCATGCTGTCCGACACGGTGTGTTGCGTTTCTTGGGGAATATTGCTGATTGTGTCACTGATTGTTGCTTTAAATTCACCCAGAATGTGTTAATTTGACGCTTACCACAAAAAGATGTATCCTTCAAATATCTCGTCAAAAAGAAATCTGGCATCACAAGATCTGGGGATGGAGGTGGCCATTATGACTTGGACACTACATGGTCACCAAAGAGGAGCCTAAGTTAGTCCGTGCTGTATCACGAAGTGTGACTCGTGGCACCATCTTGCTGAAACCATCCTCGGTTGATTTTGTCTTCTGTAAGGTGCCCAGGAAACTCATG
>NC_140976.1:53256960-53319460 GCF_056783735.1 Eptatretus burgeri | reverse complement strand
AGGTCACATGGTTTGGCAGCCATATTGGATTGAAGGAAAAAATTGGACATATTCTCTGAAACGTGAAAATTACACGGACGACTTTTTCACGCTGTGGAAACCAAGGCATTTAGGATCATTGGTATCTCCCGCGATGTGACTGAGTCTTTGGGTCTCTCACTCTCTCACAGCAGGCAGGTCGGTGGTCTTTCTGTCTTGTACCGTCTCCACTCCGGCCTCGCCCCCCTCTGCTTTGCTCGCCCCCCTCTGCTTTGCTTTCCGCAGGGCGTTCAAAGTCCTCCAACAACCCCGTTCTGGTAAAACTACCAAGATCAAGAACCACTGCTCACCTTCACTCTTTCCTTCCTCTGTTTTCCTGCCTTTGGAATAAAATCCCACACTCTCTTCAATCCCATTCGTCCCTCCAAATCTTCAAAACAGCTGTTCACCACCACCTCTTATCTTCCCCCCATCCAAAACCACAATCTTTTCTACCCCCGTTAATCCACCCCAAAGCCACCTCATTCAAATTCCCTGCTTTTCTTCCTGAAAGTCCCTGCAGTGTCCATCTTGTTTACCCAGTGTACCCCACCTCATCCCTCTCCCTTCCACAGATCTCATGTCTCTGTTCCTTGTCCTTTCCTCTCCCGCCCTCTTGTCTTCTGCTTCCCTTGTTATACATTCTGTGGGTTAGTCCTTATACGAGCCTCGATATTGTGTATATTTAAAGAAAAAATTAAAACCGCTGAAAGAACAAAAATTGAAACTTGGCATATGTCATCAACTCCCCACCTGGTATATAGGGTGATAATGATGTCGGTGAAGCGGTATTCCAGCCACAATTAGTTAACTCAAAATCCTTGTTCCGAAAAATCTGAAACTTCATGCATCTGATCTCCAACCCAATGTGAGTGAAGAAGTAAATTTATGACATTATCGGTCACGTTGTCTGGCTGCCATATTGGATTGAAAATATTGTTGCAGTTCTCGGAACTACATGCATCCAACAGATAGTGGTCCCAAGACAGTTATTCCATTAATATACGTGCAGATAGTCACTTCCCTTTTGTCTAGAGGGACAACAGGGGCGTGCGTTGCGATGATCTCATAGCTCGGTTTGCTTACATCATTTTTTCTTCATTTCGTCCCGACTCTTCTTTTCTGATTGTTCCTGCTAAGGTAAATCTGAGCCACATGTGCCTTCGCTGTGAGATGGGTCCTCGTGGAGGCCAGCGTGTGTGGCGCTGCTGCCAGGAAACGATGACGCGCGAGCATTAACAGCGCAGAGCCCCGTTCCCAAGCGAGCCCTCAACCCCACGTGTGCGGCGAGTCGTTCAGTGCACTTGGCAGTTCAGATTATCGACTCGAGCTTCCGATGATCTGGGGAAGATTGCCGGTTGCATTAAAAAGGCATACGAATGAACAACTCTTAAGAGGCTGCTCAAATCGTGTTTTTCACACCACAGGACACCCAGCCAGCACGACGCCCACGCTGCACGAAACGCGTACGGAGGCTGATAAAAACGACTCCACGCCACGTTGGGCGGGATGCAAGTGTGTTAAGTAAAAGTGGCACGTTCCTTTTCAACCAAATATCTGATACATATTGGTGTTCGTCCCGTGCACACACGAGCAGAGTCGTGCAGACGTGAGCGCTGGCTACGTGCGTAATAGCCTAACCACGCGCACTGTATGGAATGTGCTCGAAGGCAGACATGTACGCTGCTCGTGACTTTGTTATCGTACAAAGCAGGGCACGAATGCACTGCTCACGACTTTGTATCGTATTTTCTCAATATCTGACACATATCGGTGTTCGCCCCGTGCACATGCCAGCAGAACCGGGCAAACACGAGCACTGACCACGTGGGCAATGGCGGGATCCGCGCGTACTGCGCGAAACATGCATGGATTTATCCATAACAAGGTACCTTCGGCCCTCGCGGGTTGCAGCGGATTCCCCACGGATGGTAAACCTCTTCTCGTCTCTATGGCCAGCGAAGCTGCGATCGAGCAGGGGAATGTTGTGCTGTGTGGGCCACCTTGGCGTGCGCGGAGCAGCACATTGATCAGCGCTGGTCGGATGCCCGAGCGGGCATGCGGGACCCTCGGTCGGTCGCCAGGGCATGGCCCGGGGGTTTGCGGGATGATTTGCACGCCAATTTCGGTGTGGGTGATTCGTGTTATGTCGTGGGTTCGGAGCGGAATATTTTCGCTGTCTGAGATGACCTTGCCGGAAAGGAAGTGGTGCGGTTTCCGGCCAAAGTTAGCGGGCCGTGTGAGGGGTCGGGGCCAATCAGAGCGCCCGATTCAGGTGATGACGCTTCGCTTTGGGGTGCCCCCCCCGCCCCACGCTGCAAGTCCTATAAATGTCGGCGTGGTCCCTCCGCCTTTCTCTCTCTCTCGCCTCACCCTTGTTGACATCGCCACGACCCACCTCCTGCTGCCTGGACTCCGCCTCCTCGTCACTGCCCACACGACGACCCCACCCGCCTACCTAGTCCCACCTACCACTCCATCCATGCTCTCTGGACTCCGCCCCCTCTCCACTCAAGCCCCTCCTTCACGAACATGGTCTCGACACACGCTGCTGAAGCCAGAGACGACGCGCCAGCTGTCGTGTGCCGGCAACACGGAACATCCCCCCCCCCCCCCCCCGAAACGTATTGGTGGTGCGTCATACAATCAGGTACAAAGGTACCAAGATCGTAGCCTCAACTCCTCTCCCCTTCTTGTTTCAATACTCCCTCTTCATCGGGTTTTCTGTGTCTGTGTGTGTGTGTGCGTGTATGTATGTGTCCAGGTGCCTGTCTGCTCAAGTAAGACTGCAGCAGATCGTTATTGTTATCATTATTATTGTTATTATTTTCGCGTTGTCTGCTTTTGTAAGTTGCTTGTTTATTTGCTGCACCACACCTCTCCCCCAGGCCCGTAGCCAGGGCTCAGTATTAAAGGGGGCATATGAACTGGATGGGGGGGGGGGGCACAATTATTATATTTAATATTTTTGATAACCCGGTATACTATTGTATTCATGCAGCATTGACACATCTACACTGAGGTTGCCGTCGCATACTAACCAAATTGATCTCAGCTAGATTTAATATGTTCCGATGTTTTTGGCCTAAAATTATTCGAATGCAGGAGAGCCGCAACAAACTGGCACATTCACAATGCAAATATTCAATGATTAGACAATTGGCACCAATTCAGGTGCATTTATACAAGGTGTTGTGAAGAATTGGCATTAGAAAATTAATATACCAGAGATACAATGACTAAACGGGGGAGGTTGGCACCAGAATCAGTGCACTTTGAAATAATATACAGTAGGCTATGACCTGCGATCATCACGTTAAACTATCAACAGCAAATACGACCAGCCTGAAGATACCACAAGGTCCGCATTTAAAGCAGTCAATTACACAGAGGTAAGGTTATGCACAAAGCACGAGATATGGGATATGCAAAGCACCAAACAACATTTAACTTAAACATCAGAAGTACAAAGCAGCCGACCACGGCGGGTGCTGACCACAACCACACTGCAACCACAACCACACACGCATCACCAGCAGTCACACACACAATCTGAACTCCTCGTATAGTTTTTATACCACTGTACTCGCTGTCAGAAGAGCTGCAGGCGACGTGTCTCGGTGTGGAATCTTCTGAGGACCTTCTCCTTCCATTCATTCAGGCATTTACGTGTGAGGTCTTTCTCGAAGGCCAGCTGTACCAGTTGTGCCTTGCGTGCATGGCGCATGGACCATCGATGGTCAGTGAAGACATTCCTCTTTGTTGAGAATGAGTTTTCACACATGGCAGTGGACGCACCAAATGTTAGTCCAAGTCTCATATCAGTCACTACACTTGGCATGGCTTCCAGCGTTTTGTGGTATGTTGAGAGGAGTTTTTGTGTTGTCCATCTCTCGTTTGGCTGCTTTTCTGTCTGTGAGCGAATAAACTGCTTTGCAACCACACACTCTGTTTCACTGATTGTTGACTTTGTTAATGTCATGATGTGCTGGAACAAGTGGGGATCCAAAAACGTGCCATTTTCGGGATTCAAGGCAGCGAGTGAACGGGCGAGTTGTGTGTTGCGCTCACTGAAGCGCTGAGCGATCTCTCCAAGCACAGTGTCAATTGTGCTGTAAAAAACCCTCTGCAGTTCCGTCTTGTCATTGTCGTTGTTTTGTCCTGTCGTCTCCAAAACTACAAACTGTTCCAAGTTCTTATGCATTGTGCGTCTCCGTTTTGGTGGTGCAGATGTAGAAGTGTGAGCATCGTTGGCCTTGTTCCACAGATCAGTGAACTCATCCTCAGAGCGGAGTTTCTTCACGCACTCTGTAGCACTCGCCACCAGTTCCAACCCCGTTACCAAGTCCATGTCCTCTGCCTGCAAGAATCTGTTAGGGCCATCTAACAACATCAGCAGTTTTTGTACAAAGATAGCAATGAACATGAAGGCAGGCCCAGAGACTTCCCGCAAAAGCCCAATAACCTCCATCCTCATCTCTGCACCGTAGGTGCGCTCTGCATCAATCTCCGACAGTAAGGATGTGATATCCTTAAAAGATCCTATGATCACAGAATCGGTGGCTAAATGTCCCATCCACCTTTGATCAAGAAGTCGTTTTAACCGCTCACCTTTATACTGTGCAGCAACAGTGGGCTTTCTGAAGAATTTGTACAGGCAACAACAAACCCCAAGGAAATCAGTGACAGCTTTCTCTGCTGCCAGTGCGTGGATAACTACCAGATGGAGTTGGTGATTTAAGCAGTGCACATAGGGGATTTCTCTTTCCAATATCTCTTGCAACAACTTTCCCACCCCACCGTGCTTCCCAGCCATTACCGAAGCCCCGTCGTACACCTGACTTAATATTTTTGACGTGTCAAGTCCTGTTTTGTCAGCTCTGCAATTATTAGGTGTGTCAATGTTTTTGCATCTCCAGCGTCGGCTGTAGCTATTGTGAGTAGACGCTCTGTTGCTTCATTTGATGCCGATACAAAGCGAATGATGATTGATATGTTCTCACATTCAGTGGGGTCCCTCGTCCCATCCACCTTGATGGTAAACCATGATGTGCCTACTTCTTCCACAATGGCATCCGTCACAACATTACTCAATGTGCAGATCAGTTCATTCTGCATTTCCGGACTAGTATAGCTTGCGTTTCGTGGGATATGCTGTATTATTTCGGCTAGCTCGGTGTCTTTTTTGAGTGTGTAGTTTAAAAGCGAGAGAAAGAGCCCACTGTGCCCGTCTGACATATCCTCAAAATTATCAAGGCTCCCTCTAAAAGGTATCTGATTTTCGGCGAGAAATCCCACAACATCTATAAGAGCAGACACATAGTACTGGTTTCTATTTAGCTGGTCAGCATTGAGGAGTGTGAAAATCTCTTTACCACAATCGATTCGCCTCTCATTCTCCTTCCACCTCAAAACACATGTTAAATGTTCCTTTGAAGTTGCGTGTTTGTGAAACCCCCTGCCTTTCTCAATGGCATGTTTCCAATTCCGGTAGCCTCGCACTGTGAAAGTAGAGTCCACTGGGCCGCGTGCAGTGTTAAACTTCCTACATGGATAGCAGAATGCTGCATCTGTCTGCACACGGTATTCCAGCCATTCATTAGTCTGGTACCACGAGGACACAAACGAGCGACTCTTGTTCTCAAACAGATGGCCAGGGTACCGCTGTAGAACAACTTGATTCGGTCTCTCACTTCCAAGATCATCGGGAAGCGGCTTGACAGTCACACCCGACCCCGAGGCCGCCGCCGAGCGTGGCAACTCGGCTGCCTGCGCTGGGGCTCCAGCCGCAGGGCTGACGTTGCTAGGTTGGCCAGCTTCTGTCGGTACTTCATCGACATGATCGTCTCCTCCTCCTCCTCGTCCTCCTCCTCCTCCTCCTCCTCCTCCTCCTCCTCCTCCTCCCACAACATGTCTTTCATCATCTTCTTTATTTTCGTCGCTTCCATTTTTTCCTTTTCTGAGCCATTTTCGTATATCCATCATCCACGTCTTTTTCTTATTTTTTTTTTTCCTTAATCATATTATCATATTATGACTATATTACATTTATACCTAACTTACAACCAATCAGGTAACCTGCTCAATAGGGTCTCCATATGGAATACGCTGATTGGCTATTCCTTAAAACTAAATGATCCACGATATATATATATATATATATATATATATATATATATATATATATATATATATATATATATATATATATATATATATATATATACATATATATATATATATACACATATATATATGTTGAGATCCAGGTGAGGTCCACAGCGATTAAGGTCAAGCTTTGTTCATCACCGATCTTGGGAGAGAAGGTTTTATTTCACATCAGACATATGCATATGGAGAAAACAGGCTTTGAACACAATAGTCCACCCAGCCTAATCCTCTGGTGAGCTGTCTTTCGGCACTGCCTTATATTCAGTTTACTGCGACCTTTGAATGACTGTGTGTCAAAGAGGATTTATTACCATCCATTAATTTATTGCATTCTCCTGTCAGTACTGCTGATAAGAGAGCACAGAAAGTGCAGAAACAACACCCTTGATTCCTTAAAGAATTTTAAAAGGTAGCCTCCTACATGTTGTTTAGGCCTTAACAGCTCTGGGCAGTAGTCCAACAGATTCCAGGTAGCTCAGCTGCCCGATTAGCAAGGTCATTCAAACGGTCGACAAGGCCAGCTGTGTTGTAACAATGTCAAAACAAGTTTCTTGACAGTGCACAGATAAACATTGGGAAGATTTATCCTTTCCCTCTTTCCAATTGAAACTAAAGAGTTTTAACCAAACACTAGTAGACATGTTTGGTTGCTGTTAGAGTACATACAATCCCCGACATTTCCCTCCTCTTGTTTCTTTGAAACATTTGCAAAAGAAACTACAAATGAAGAAAAGGAGCATCCGCAGGCCGGCAGGTCAGCAGACAGCAACCTCCAGTGGGTGGCCATCCTTAGGTTTAGCTCCAGATGGTCCAAAACGATCGGGAGTTCCAGCTGCGCCCCCTAGCCCAAAAGGGGGTTCCTACCCACTTTCCAACCGGTCCACTAACACCCCAAGTCTTCAACAAGGGAAATCGGGAAATATCGCAACATTTAAACATAGAATATAAGGAAACCAAGCACTCCCAAAAGCTGTTCGTACAAGAATTGCTCATGGCTAAACAAGAATGAAGTTATACAGGAATATACGTTCCATTAAATATTTGATTATATATATATATATATATATATATATATATATATATATATTGCCGCTTAATGGACTTCATGAACAACAAGTAAGGCAGTGTTAAAGTATATAAATGTAATGTTCTTTATGAACAAAGCAAAATAATATTTGATAAACTACAAGCCAGAGTATAATGAAGGCACAACTTGCCAGCAATTACCAACAAGGCAAATCAAATGGTATTTCTACCTAGCCCTTCAATTGGTGCAAGCAACGAAAGACATTCGTCCAATGTGAGTTGAAGCAATTGTTCATCACTCGGAGGAAGCCAAAGTAATGGATCGGCGACTACTGCAAGGTTACAATATGTTTCATTGTTCATGGGTTGGGGTGACATGGGTGGGGTACATAGTATTGGAGTGGGGGGGGTAGGTGTAAGTGCAGGGAGGTTTGAGGATGGCAGCAGTCCAGCGGTGTTCACCGGGGCCATCTCCGTCTGTACTAGCTGGGTACTGGGCTTTGTTGTCCATCCTGAAAAACACTTTCCAATGGCCTTTTGGGCAATTACCTTGAAAACCATCAGTAATATAAGTCCACACAATATTAAAGGCACTACAAGTCTATACAATATTAACAGTAACATTATTATTTAGGCAATTATACTTGACACTAATTACAACAATAATATTTACAATATGCAAATGTATTAATGGGTGAGCAGCACTGTGAGCGCTCAAGGCATGGTGTAAGCTCCTTTCTCAACTTGCGCTAGAAGACAAAAGTCTCATGAGATGCATATTTACATATAAGGGTCATACAAGTATTTTCCATACATGCCTTCACTATCTGGTATTGTCCATTTTCCACGATTATGCATATGCTAGTCAAAACACTGCCACATCTATCATAAACCTCCATCAGCATTTTACTTGTAGATTTCCTTTCTTTCTTGTTACAACTTCCTGTATCTTCGTGTGTAGTGAGATGCGTGAGTCCATGTTTGGCTTACCTTTTCACTTGAAAGTTCGTTGAGTAATCAGTAATACCTGGAAGAGTCTTCCCCAGGGCGCCCCTCCGCCAGAACACCTTGTTGGCTCCTCAGCTGGTGGGGGTCGGGTTGTGTTGTGGCCCCATATTGAGGTCCTCGGGGTCTTCCTCCCTGAGTTCGCTGTTAATTATTATGATGGCCTGGGTGAGGGGTGAGGCTTCACAGCATTTCTTTAGACAAATGGAAATGAGACGTTTGATCAGAAATACTCCAAAAATGATTCCCATGATGATTAGGATTGCTGCCCCTACCAGGCACAGTAACCAGTCTCCCCAGTCATGAAATATAGATCTCCACCCTGCGTAACCCTCCTTGCGTTCCACTCGATCGCTAGTGAGAGCTTCAAGCCTTATAGGTGAAAACACCTATAAGTGAAATGTGTTCTTCTCTGGGAGGTTACTGTATTTTCACAAGATTTCACAACTGTACTCCAAAAGGGTTCTTTAGGGGCCCATGGAACTTGGGTAATTAGAGATGCGTGTTGACCCCATATGAATCCTATTTGTGCAAAGTGCCCCCGCTGGGTTTTGTCTTGCGTTTTGTTCTGCCAAGCCACTTCTGTCTTTTCTGCATTTTCTGACGTCCCCCTTTGCCACGGAGGTGTATACGGTTTCTTTGGCTTGAGTGTGTTAGTGTGTTGCCTAGTGATAGGTCCCCCCTACAAAGGAGTAGTGTCAGTACCAGGAGTTGCATGTTGTGTCGTCAAAGGTTCTGTCACTGTCTCCGTTACTACAAGGTTTACAGCATACCACTGCACTGAACACTGCAGTCAACTGCAACATAATGACAAGTATTTGTGCAAAAGATTATTTTTAAATGATACCTCCGTACGAGGCTCCCACCATGACTAGAGCTTGCAGGACTGGAAGTTGCTCTGGGTGCGTGGTGAGTGGATGTGAAGGCCAGAGACCTTACTGTACACTACTGTAGATTTTGATCAGGCAAGCATACCTTCCATCCATCTCCTTGTCTGACTGCCTGTAAAGTGTTCTGGTGTTCGTTGCCCCATCTTGTGGTTCTGGGGCGCATCTCAATCTGTTCACCATTCTTCCTAACTCCCCTGCACTATGTTCATTACTAACTGCCATTGAGATGTGCGGTGTTAGTCCTTCTCTGTGCTTCATTAGTTCGCGCTCTCTGGCGGCTTGTTTCACCTCCACCGCCGCTCCTTCCTTCCCGATCCATCGGTTGGTTGTCATCAGAGAGCGTTTGACGGTGTAATCTCTATGTGCTTTGTCCACGTATTCATAATCCTGCCCTGTTTCATCGTAGTAGACAGTGAGTGCAGTGCAAAGCCAATTCCATTCCTTCCAGATCGATGTCGTTGCTAAGCAACCATTCCTCTACATCCCTTTAATTCCACTTATGCTTCCCAAATCCAATGAATTTATCCTGACAGATAGAGGCTCATATAAAGACAACAGACATGCTTTTCTGTCCGCTTCTTGCGTAGCCTACCAAACGTCCTTGTTCTTGGATGTCTGACATGTAAACAAGGACAAATGTGTCCAAGAGCCACGTCCTAAAGGTTTTGTCTTCACCAGAAGAAGAATAATAAGAAGAACAACGCGGAGCTCTCTTAGAGCCGGCATTCACCACGCGAGACGCGGCTAAAAGATAAACCCACATTAAATAAAATCCCTTCCTTGTTCAAAGCATTTAAAATCCCCCTTTCCATCCATCCTAAATCCCTCGGTCCTGCGCCTCTTCCGCGTCTTTTTTTTTTATTTTTTTTATTTTCCGGTCACGAAGCCCAATCAACAACAACAACAACAACCGGAACAAACATATATATTACAGCCTTGTTTCAAAGCATTGTCGCTTCCATGTTTCGATAGCGCGTGCACTCGCCCCGAAACAAAAAAATCGAGCGATGCTTTGAAACGTTAACGTTAATGTCCTTATTAATTAATTTTACCACAAAGCTATCTCTTTAAAATCTAGTTTGTCCACCATATTCAAAATCAGCCGCCTCGAGAAATTCTCGTACATTCTCCGACAAGCAGGCACATTCACAGCAGGGTGTTAATTGCACTTTCAAGTTTGACAAAGCGCGCTGGGCCCATGCGTGATTACGTCATCACGCACTCACATGAGCAATACGTCTTCTCAGCGCGTTGGTTTTTACGATCAAACTCGCGTAACAAATATTTGACGACATCTCAAATACGTTCGTTTTAAATCGGAATTTTACAGAATCCTATGAAGGGCGTCTCCAAACTTTGTAACATGTGCTAATCCATCTCGTAAACCCTCACGATAAGCTGTCCTTCGATGGGACGATTTCGTGCTTTCGCCGCGCCTGTTAAATTCGACGGCACGTCACGTGACTCGCAAAACCCCATAAAATAAGTTTTTTTTTTCTTCAGATTTACGAAAATCAAGTATAAAACATGCTTAATGACCCCAACAATGAAACCAGAATTGAAACTGACGTTAAAACGAACCCGTAACGTCGATCAGCCTTACGAAACATACAAAGTGGAAACAGAACTGAATTTGAATTTGAAATCAAAATGATGCTCCGTGGAGACCATCCATTTATCACGTACAGTGTTCAAAGCCAAAACAGCATACAGAGTTTATCGGACCATGAGAAAACCCGAACATTGGTCCATTTAACATCCCACACACAGCACGAGTACTGTAGGGAATTCTCACACATAATCCCCAAACTGTCTGCTGAAGTGGTTTTAATTATTCAATTCCCTATCGAGTTCACTCACACACACACGCACACACACGCACACACACATACATACACACGCACACACACACACACACACACACACACACACACACACACACACACACACACACACACACACACACACACACACACACATACACACACACACACCCTCAAAATGACATTTGCCCATCACTGAATTAACAACACGTGCAGAATCGGTCATCATCGTCCTTCCTCCGGATTTAGTGTGCGCAATTCACCTCGTCCAAAGTCTTCACATTAACGATGATGACCAATCATTATCTCCATACAAACATACAAGTTGTTCCACACATACAAGTTCCAGGTTGGAACACTCATCTTACGTCTAACACAAAACTCAACCTTCCCCACCACATTGTATTCACAAATACATCCAAACAGGTAACTCTACAAACAGCCCTTCTCCTGGCTCATTAACTCTGTGTTCTTTTCCCGTTGGTTCAAGATTCCCTCTGAATCGAATCGCTTACGTCCTGTCTCACTTTGTGACTCCGTTAGCCACGCTGCAAACGCTCTCCAGTGTTTTCCACTTTCACCGGTAACTTTAAGTGTTGTTCCTTTGGGTAACTCTATGTTCTTTGCAGAGTTATTCCCCATCTTATGTTCTTAACTTGTCACCAGCCTAAAGCTTTAGTCTTGTCTCCTTTTATCACGGGATCAAAATCCCCCTTTCTTGCATACCGCCTGATAGCTTTCTTTCCTCTCTTTAATGTGCAAGATCAAAGTCCCGCTCTACTCAATCGCCTTTAGCCTTCTCTCTTATGGACGGGCCTTTAACCCTCCCCTTTATGGTACAGGATTCCAACCTGTTCCCTCATTTCTACAGGACTCGAACCTGTTTTTATTATTTCGTGCTCCCATTTTCTCGACTTTTTGTTCCACTAATTTTCTAGCCACCTCATTTACCTGTAGGACTTCCTCCTCCCACATATACGCTCGCATGTCTGGCTCAGGTTTTACTTTATCATTCATTCGATGTTCTAGCCGGCTTGATAGGTTATAGACGATTTCTGATCTTAGAGAACCCCATTTTGGGAATGGGTGTGGATCCCCTTTTGTCCACCTTTCCCACAATGCCAATTGAGTGCATGACTTAGGTCCATATTTTTCATACATTAATCCCGCAGCTGTATTCGGGGTGGGGCATCTTTATCCCCTATTGATTTTGACGTCTTATTTCCCATATTTCCTTATTTCACTGATCCTTCCTAGAGTTTTCTTGGGCCGGGTTAGTGTTCTCCGCCTGGGGTGTTTCTTCACACTCCCAATGCACACTTCCCGCTCCCTCACCCTCCCAACGGGGTTTTCACACCTTCCCCTCCTCTCAATCTCCCGTTCGGATCCTGGCCCTGGCGTATTCTTGGGTCTCCCCCACGGTCTCCCAAAGGAGTGTCCTGGGGTTCCCCTCAACCTTCCAATGGGCCCTTACCTTCCCGGGTACCCCTTTCCGATGTGCAAATAAACCTCCTTCTCCCCTGGTTCGTTTTGAAAGGGCAAGGACAGATCTCAGAGAGCAACGAGTATCCCCAGTGTGAGAAAGGAGGCAGCTTTCTTACCTTTTCCTTAAGCTGGCCGGCTCTTTCCTCCTTTGTCTCACCAGGGTTCTCGAGCTCCTCCTCGATCTGGCTTGCCCCCTCGCCGACTACGCCAATTGTTGAGATCCAGGTGAGGTCCACAGCGATTAAGGTCAAGCTTTGTTCATCACCGATCTTGGGAGAGAAGGTTTTATTTCACATCAGACATATGCATATGGAGAAAACAGGCTTTGAACACAATAGTCCACCCAGCCTAATCCTCTGGTGAGCTGTCTTTCGGCACTGCCTTATATTCAGTTTACTGCGACCTTTGAATGACTGTGTGTCAAAGAGGATTTATTACCATCCATTAATTTATTGCATTCTCCTGTCAGTACTGCTGATAAGAGAGCACAGAAAGTGCAGAAACAACACCCTTGATTCCTTAAAGAATTTTAAAAGGTAGCCTCCTACATGTTGTTTAGGCCTTAACAGCTCTGGGCAGTAGTCCAACAGATTCCAGGTAGCTCAGCTGCCCGATTAGCAAGGTCATTCAAACGGTCGACAAGGCCAGCTGTGTTGTAACAATGTCAAAACAAGTTTCTTGACAGTGCACAGATAAACATTGGGAAGATTTATCCTTTCCCTCTTTCCAGTGAAACTAAAGAGTTTTAACCAAACACTAGTAGACATGTTTGGTTGCTGTTAGAGTACATACAATCCCGACATATATATATATATATATATATATATATATATATATATATATATATATATACACATATATATACATATATATATATATATATATATATATATATATATATATATATATATATATATATATATATATATATATATATATATACATATATATATACATATATATATATATACATATATATACATACATATATATATACATATATATACATATATATATATATATATATATATATATATACATATATATATACATATATATATATATATATATATATATACATATATATATACATATATATATATATACATATATATATACATATATATATACATATATATATATATATATATATATATATATATATATATATAACCACGTACAACATTGACATTCGACACGAGGTCTTGCTGCTGTCTGTCGTCTTGGCTGCTGGTGTTGGTGCTTGCGTTATTATCTTGTGGTCTTGGACTGTATTGTCTTGCCAATTGCTTTTGGAGATGCGCTGGGAAGCGCACACTTATTTCTTGACTGTTATTCAAAGAAGGATATTATTAAAGAACAGGTTATCCAAGAAGGCCTTATTATTCACCACGTTGAACATCTGGAATAGGGGTTTTAGTTCACACAGGTGAACTCTTAAACAGCAAGGAGTTCACAGTGGCCGATCGTCGTTAAACACTAAGTTGTTCACAGGGTGCAACAGGGCATACATGGGTGGCGTACAAGTGGGGGGGGGGGGCACCAGATGCGCCATGGGGGGTCATTGCACCCAAATGCCCCCCTAGCGACGGGCCTGCTCTTCCCCCTATCTCTGCACAACACACCCCAATAAATCTTGATCGTACCACATAGCATTCCTCGCCCATTGTTAATAAATTATTATTAGAAATGTTCCCAGCTCGTTTTTGTGGTTTCTTTCATTGTTCCAGCATCGTCCGAATCCTAGCTTAGCCAGGACTTTATTCCCAACGATCTGTTCCTTTTAGCCGGTACGTCCTTGGTAGTGTCGCTCGGCTGCATCCGATCCGTTAAACTGAACCGATCCGGTATAATGATCCGGTTCGGACAAGGCGTACCGAGGGCGTGTTCCCCGGTAATTAAATCACGTGATTAATTAGGTAACCCGATTAATCCATAGATGGGAGGACCCTAGGTCACGCGGTTGAGTTATTGGCGTCCACGGTCGGTTAAGTGACCCGCCGCGTCACGGAATTATCCGTATGTGACGGCCTACAATTCTGGGGAGTCTGGTGGGAGCCGAAATAGCTTCCCCCCTTGTGGTCTTCTCACCCGACCCCCGGCCCACAACAATATATACGTACATAATCATCTTCTCAAGAACCATATTGCAGATCGAGGTGAAACTTCATACATATGATCATGGGGAATGTATAGTGAATTTTTTTTTCATATTGATTGATGCAATTTAGCCTTAATGTGCACAAAAGTGGTCATTAAATATCCAAATAATCAATCAATTAATCAATAAAGCTATGGATAATGGCAATGAGGCCATTTGGCCCATCATTTCCATGCTGCACTCCAGAGTTAATATTTGCTACAGCTTTAAACATCAATATTCTTGATGGTTTACTTAAGTCTAAATAACCCGATTTTGATCGGGTCACCCAACGTGTGCGTGCACGTCTCTACGATTTGGCAGTATGTCGTCCTGACGACGCCATAATAAGGGAAAATCTGGAATCGGCAACTCTGCTTTCATTTATTTTTGAAAGACATTCTATGGCCAATCAGTTACATTTCTCAACCTTTATCCTCTGATAAACAATCAAATTGCTTGGAAGAGTGCTATATCATTAAAAGACAATTGAGGCAATTGCAGGAGTCCATTGTTTCCGCAAGGCGTTAATAGTTATATATTTTTGAATCACTGGCACTGTTTTTGAAAAGACAAAATGGAAACTAATGAATACACATTAATAAGGTTGATCGAACAAATTAATAGTCATGTTACAGCATGCTCAGTCTGTGTACTAACATGGACGACGACAATGTTAATTTTAAAGTTTAAATTGTTGCAGTCAGATTGGGGAGAAAAAGTTGTATTTTTGTTGTTGTCACACATGTGTGACTTATAATATATGACATATGTCACGCATGTGTGACATGTGTATTTCCGATTTATAAACAGCAATGGGTAGGCTCATGAGTGTTTTCAGGCGTTTGCACTTCGTCTGAGCAAAAGAGAACGAAACGCACCTTCTTTTGGTTGCAACGAAAAGCTAAAACCCGGATCGTCAGCTTCTCCTTGCTTCTCCTTACTTCCCACAGAACTTATCATCCTCCGATTAACATGTGGTTCGTTCCATCCACTTGTTTGTTTTTTACCCGTCTGTCGACCCAGATCGACACTCGCCTTCATGAGGAAGACTAGTTTTTCATTCTGATGCAGGAAAGTCATGATTAGTAAATTTAAGTTACCTTGCAAGGAACTTCAACGCAGGAGGAGGCCATTCATTCCATCGAACCTGCGCTATTATGACCAACCTATGGTTGTTTGTCCGTGCTCTTATCCTTTTCAAGTACATGCTGAGTGTCAAGCAAGGAGGCAGCACGTACCGTTTCAAAAATCTTTGGTACGACTCAGCTGGGGTTTGAACCACCGACCTCCCAGACTCGCCTTGATTTCAGAAGTTTGCATTTCCAACATGCACTCGTGATGTTTACACTTTGCCAACCTGTTCCCTTTTATAAACTGCATTTGTATTTGTTTTATTGCTTTTCCATATCTTTTCAGAAGTCATTTTTTTTATCTCTGTTTTCTTTGTCTGCTTTGAGAGGGCAATGTTAAAAAGAAAAGAAATACTCTGAGCCCACCCATCAATGTATTCCATCTGCATGGATTCCCAGCAGGGCCATCATACTTTCTTTTCTTTTCGTTTTTTCATTCTATCAGCATTATCTGTAACCTTTTTCTTCTCTTCTTTTTTTCTATTTTTGAAAGGAAATGAGAAAAAGTCTCATTTTGCACGGCATTTTTTTCTTTCTTCCTGCACATGCACTTTCCCAGGCTATTTGAATATAAATGGTAGCACGATGAAAATATTGAGATGGATTCGTCACGATTTCCATCCCCCTCCCGTCCCCTACCCCATAATAGAATTGAAGGCTGCCGATACGGCCTTGTGCTTTTGAACTGCTCAATTTTTGCATCGCTCGAGAATTGCAACAGGGATTACTAACTTGCACTCCCAACTCCGGAGCGAATTGCACGTCTGGATGGTGCTCACACCCACGGTGCTGAGTTTGCACCCAGTAAAAAATGTTAGCATCTTGTGGTATCAGGAAACTGATCATAGGTGTGTGTGTGTGTGTGTGTGTGTGTGTGTGTGTGTGTGTGTGTGTGTGTGTGTGTGTGTGTGTGTGTGTGTGTGTGTGTGTGTGTGTGTGTGTCACTAACTTTCTTTTTTACGTCATTCTCTGTGGAAACAGATGGAAAGCAGTCGGGCAAGAAAAGAAAAGGACAAGACGCTCCTGATGATGATGATGAAAGAGAAGAAGATGAAGATGACGACGACGATGGGTCAGATTCGGAGTTTGAGGTGGGCCGGAAGTCTCGCTACCGGCATCATCTTCTGCGACGGAAATTGACCGAGAGTGATTCTGACAAAGGCAAAGCCAAGCTGAAGAAGAAGAAAAAGAAGAAACATGGAGTCAAAGAAGAAGAAGAAGAAGAAGAAGATGAAGATGGAGACAAAAAAGGCAAGCAAAAAGGCAAAGTAAATCAACAAAGCACCAGCGAAGCAGGTAAAAGTGATTCTGCATTTATTTTGTGGTATGTATGTATGTATGTACAGTGGGGAGAACAAGTATTTGATACACTGCCGATTTTGCAGGTTTCCCACTTACAAAGCACATAGAGATCTGTATTTTTATCATAGGTACACCAGCTGTGAAAGACGGAATCTAAAACAAAAATACTGAAAATCACATTGTATGATTTTAAAATAATTAATTTGCATTTTATTGCATGAAATAAGTATTTGAAACATCAGAAAAACAGAACTTAATATTTGGTACAGAAACCTTTGTTTGCAATTACAGAGATCAGACGTTTCCTGTAGTTCTTCACCAGGTTTGCACAGACTGCAGCAGGGATTTTGGCTCACTCCTCCATACAGATCTTCTACAGATCCTTCAGGTTTCAGGGCTGTCGCTGGGTAACACAGACTTTCAGCTCCCTCCAAAGATTTTTCTATTGGGTTCAGGTCTCGAGACTGGCTAGGCCACTCCAGGACCTTGAGATGCTTCTTACGGAGCCATTCCTTAGTTGCCCTAGCTGTGTGTTTCGGGTCGTTGTCATGCTGGAAGACCCAGTCACGTCCCATCTTCAATGCTGTTGTTGAGCGAAGGAGGTTGTTGGCCAAGATCTCGCGATACATGGCCCCATCCATCCTCCCCTCAATACGGTGCAGTCGTCCTGTCCCCTTTGCAGAAAAGCATCCCCAAAGAATGATGTTTCCACCTCCATGCTTCATGGTTGGGATGGTGTTCTTGGGGTTGTACTCATCCTTCTTCTTCCTCCAAACATGGTGAGTGGAGTTTAAACCAAAAAGCTCTTTTTGCCTCATCAGACCACATAACCTTCTCCCATTCCTCCGCTGGATCATCCAGATGGTCATTGGCAAACTTCAGACGGGCCTGGACATGTGCTAGCTTGAGCAGAGGGACCTGGCGTGCGCTGCAGGATTTTAATCCATGACGGCGTAGTGTGTTACTTATGGTTTTCTTTGATACTGTGGTCCCAGCTCTCTTCAGGTCATTGACCAGGTCCTGTCGTGTAGTTCTCGGCTGATCCCTCACCTTTCTCATCATCATTGAGGCTCCACGAGGTGAGATCTTGCATGGAGCCCCAGACCGAGGGAGATTGACTGTTATCTTGAACTTCTTCCATTTTCTAATAATTGTGCCAACAGTTGTTGCCTTCTCACCAAGCTGCTTGCCTATTGTCCTGTAGCCCCTCCCAGCCTTGTGCAAGCCTACAATTTTGTCCTTGATGTCCTGAGACAGCTCTCTGGTCTTTCCCTTTGTGGAGAGGTTGGAGTCTGATTGATTGAGTGTGGACAGCTGTCTTTTATGCAGATAACGAGTTCAAACAGGTGCAGTTAATACAGGTAATGAGTGGAGAATGGGAGGGCTTCTTAAAGACAAAACTAACAGGTCTGTGAGAGCCGGAATTCTTACTGGTTGGTCGGTGATCAAATACTTATTTCATGCAATAAAATGCAAATTAATTATTTTAAAATCATACAATGTGATTTTCAGGATTTTTGTTTTAGATTCCGTCTTTCACAGCTGGTGTACCTATGATAAAAATTACAGACCTCTAAGTGCTTTGTAAGTGGGAAAAGCTGCAAAATCGGCAGTGTATCAAATACTTGTTCTCCCCACTGTATATATGTATGTTTGGTTGTTTGCTTGCATCTTTTCATTTGATGTGTTCTGATTTTGGTGATAAATCCAACAGCAGGAGTTGTTGCACATTTCACGTCCTTGAGAGGATTGAGTAATATTGCTTGCACTCTATTTGAAAAGAGGTGATTGTGATTACCTGCACTGTGATTTGGTTTTAATTAATAAGATAACAGTCCCGTTTGACGGCAGTATAAGGATAACAGTCCCAAAATAATGGCCTTGGTTCTGTGCTGCTTGAGGTGCAAATTGAGATTGACTTCCTTGGCCAATATTTTTATTTTACCTTTTCTCTTTCAATCGTTTTGATGTTTCACATTACGTATCGAAGTCGGTACACTTTAACCTTTTTTTTGTATACCTTGTCGAGGCTCGTATGAGAGCTAACACACAACGCACAACAAGGGGGCATGAAACAAGAGGGGTGGGAGTGGGAAGGACAAAACAGTGGGGAGCAGAGACATTAGGAGATCTGTGGAAGGGAGAGGGATGTGGCAGGGAACACGGGGTATACAAGATGGACATTACAGGGACTTTCAGGAAGGAAAGCAGGGAATTTGAAGGAGGTAGGTTTGGGGTGGATTAACGGGGGTAGAAAAGATCGAGGATTTGGATGGGGGGGGGCCGATAAGAGGTGGTGGTGAACACTGTTTTGAACGCCAGGAGGGAAGAATGGGATTGAACAGAGTGAGGGAGTTTATTCCAAAGGCGGGGAAAAAGAGGAATGAAAGAGTGAAGGTGAGCATTGATTCGTGATTTTGTTAGTTTTGCCAGAAGGGGGTTGTTGGTGGACCTTGAGTGCCCTGCAGAAATGTGGAGTCAAATCGCAGACAGAGTAGGGGGGGGGGCAAGACCGGAGAGGAGACGTTAGAAGACAAAGACTACCGACCTGCCTGCGGTGAGAGAGTGAGAGGCCCAAAGACTCAGCCTCATAGTGGGAGATGCCAATGATCCAAAATGCCTTGGTTTCCACAGCGTGAAGCCGAGTAAGGTGGGAGGCAGGAGCACCAGCCCAGATGGGAGGGCAGTACTCCATCAGGCTGCGGAGGAAAGCTTTGTATGTGGTCAGGAGCTCAGGTGGGCCGAGGAAGGACTTTGCATGACGGAGGATGCCCAGTCAGGGACTGGCTTTGGAGGCCAGGTTGGAAATGTGACTTTCCCAGGAAAGATCATGGCAGATCATGAAACCCAGAAGCTTTAAAGAAAGGAATTCTTCCAGAGGATTGTTGAGAAAGTAGATGTGGGAGTTTTCCAAATGGTCCTTTCGGAGAGACAAAATGAGGGTGTGAGATTTGTCTGGATTGAAAGACATGTTCCACGCATTGGACCAGTTTGTGATTTTACCCAGATCTGCAGTGAGCGAAGAAGCTGCTGCTTGCCGGTCTGAGGGATGACAGATGGTACGGCAGAGGGTGGAGTCATCAGCAAAGAGATTAGGATGATTTTCCAGAGAGTCGGAGAGATCATTGATGAAAACCAGAAAAATAACAGGGCTCAGAACACTGCCTTGAGGAACTCCAGTCTGGACAGGAAGAGGGGATGAGAGAACTCCATTTAGGGCCACACGTTGACTGCGACAGGAGAGGAAGTCTGCGAGCCATGAGTGGAGATGGCCTTGGGTACCACAAGAAGAGAGTTTGGTGAACAGGGCAGGGTGCCAGACCGTGTCAAAAGCACGCAATATGTCTTGGGATATGGCTCCTATTTCATGTCCGGCATTGAGTACCTCCATCCATTGTTGGGAGAGCAGAAGCAGCATATCCAGGGTAGAGTGACCTGGTCTGAAACCAAATTGATGATGAGGAACTCAGGCCATTGGAGAAGAGGAAGCATTTAATGTCTGAAGTGCTGATGGATTCCATAACCTTGCTGATGATTGGGAGAACGCTGATTGGTCTGTCGTTGCAGGGATCTGTTTTTGCACCTTTTTATGCAGGGCAGTAATGTTTGCTGATTTCCAAGCAGATGACAGATGACCTTGAGAAAATGAGAGGGTGCATAGATCAGAGAGAGTGCATAGATCAGAGAGGGTGAGCAAGAGCAGAGGAGCAGAATTTTAGGACACGTGGGCTGATGCCGTCTGGACCTGTTGCAAAATCAGAGTCGAGGTTTGACAGCAAGCTCTCCACTTTGTCAGAAGAAAAGGACACAGTCCATGAACAGTTGGGTGTGACTGGGTAAGGTGGGTACAGAAAATGATGGGTTTTGGACACAAGATTTCGATGCAAACACCAAGTTTAGGCATTCAGCCTTTTTAACGTGCGGTATCAGCAGTGCGGCCATTTGAGGTAAGGGAGGGGATGGAGAGGAACATACGCCAGAAACACATTTGATTAGATGCCACCAGGATTTGGAGGAGGGAGAGAGAGGTTTGAAAATTCAGACTTGAGCTTCGAAAGATGTTGTTTTCTGGCTCTCCTGAGGGTAGACACACACTTGTTCCGAGCTTTATGGAAGGAACTGAGATTACCCTCAGTTGGGTTTGCTTTCCATGAGGAAAACCTTTCACAAGAAAAGGTTTCAACCTCCATTAAAAATAATTGTTTATCTACGTGGGTGGTTCGTGCTTTGACCTGAACAAACTTTTGAGGCTAAAAAGCATTGGATGCAGTGGTTGAAGGTTTGTTTGGGTAATTTATTTTGGATAGTTTGTCAGACTAACTGCAAGGTGACAACTATTTGGTGCACTTGGTCTCCTGCACCCATCATTATCTGTGTAGGATAGAGTGGCTCAGAATCTGGGTACACCACTCTGTGAATAAATAGGGCTGTCATCATTTTTGTTTGTTTGTTTGTTTATCCATATTGTGATTATTCACCTCCTGCAGGGAATTTGGAATTAATTTGGTGCCGAGCATACTTTTTTTTTACCTTTTTGTTACTTTTTTTGTTTTGTCTTGTATGTGGAGTTGGGGTTGGGGGAGGGGGTGGTTTCCCATCTTTGATTTCCAGATTTACATCAGCTGTGATCATACTCTTGTGTTACCTTTGGCATCCTAAAGAGAGCAGCAACGATGTGGAAAGTGAAGCTGAGAGCGACTGCGACAGCGAGTCTGATGGGGATTCGGTGCAAAAATCGGAGCTCGAGGAGAACGGATCCTCATCGGAAGAAGACGGGAAGAAGAAATCTTATCATACCAGGTTTTGCATCTCCTTGACGTGTTCTTTTGTAGCGTTCACCAATTTTTTTTAACAGCAGGGAGGCTTGAATGAGTGCAGTTGATATGAACCGAATAAGAGCAGCAGAAGCGCAGAACGAAATAAAATGAGAGTCACGAGTGAAAATGGTCGGAATTGGTCATTGAAAGTCGGGCGATCTTTCAACATATAATGCAAGTTCTCTCTGTTATAGGTCAAATAAGAAGGCAGAAAATAAGAAACAGCGGAGTTACAAGGGAAAGAAGAAGAAGAGGAGGAGGATCAAGGTTCAGGATTCTTCATCGGGTTCTGATAAGGTTGGAGTTCACAGCTGAATGCTTGATGTTTAACTTCGTCTCGATTTTAAATCGTCGATAACGAGTCTGGTACAATTCATGCTCACCCAGTTATTCTTTCTTTCTTTCTGTTTTTTTTTTTTTCTGTCAACAGTCAGAAAAAGAATCTGAAGGTAGTGACGATGATCAGACGTCACCCAGTAAGGGACGAAAGAAAATCCGGAAGATCATCAAGGATGACAAACTTCGAGGAGTGACGCAGCAAGCGCTGAAAGAAGAAGAAGAGCGCCGCAAACGTGTCGCAGACAGAGAGAAGGAAAGAGAGAAGTTGAGAGAGGTGAGTGAAATTTTATTTCTGCATTGGGGACAAAAGGTGTTCTGTGAGTTTCCAATCGGCATCGAGTGTATTTGCGTCGTTTCGATAGAACGTCATTAACACATGATGGGACAATCGTCAATTTAAGTCACGCTCGTCCGATGTAACACCGTTAAAAATTTTGAGGTGCCGTGTACTTCCGTTCGTCCGATACCCGTGCGTATCTTTGTAAATAAATGCTTTTGTGTCCTTTGTTCTCCCTCCCTGTTTACTTATTAAATACGCACATCAAGTCACTTGGTCTCCGAGTGATTTGAGTTGCCCTGATCACAAATGTTTTTTTTTTTAGTTATTAATCGTCCGTTAAAGGACACATTGGGTTTGGGGAGATTAGCATCCACACGGAAAGCACCCTCCGTCCGGCACGATGACTGCTCAAACCTCAAATTAGATGTCGGGTATGAGGGAGTACCAGCATGTCGCTTTGCTGGCTCAGACGTTCCACCGAAGCACGGTAGTAGCTGCCTCTCCCTCTCTGTGTTCCCGACTCTCTCAACCGGCACCACTGAATTATCCATCGTTGTACATGTTATTTCATTCGTGTGCTGTATTGATTTGCTTCGTTTTCGTCTCTAATATGTACTTGAATGAAGGTTCGGTTAATTTAGGGTGAACAAAAAAATTTCCCCGGCAATTCACACCCCAATTAGAGCGCTAAGTATATGGGAAAATCGTATCCGAATAATGTCCTCTCGTATAATGTCGCAGGTTCTTGGAACGCGCCCACGACATTTAACGACTTGCTGTACTGGGGGGGAACAACATTTATCACACAAAGCTACTTATGACACATCCATAAGCTTATTGGTTTGCTTAACTTGGGAAATAAATATAACGGACTCACACCTTGATATAACCTTGGTGTTCTAACCAAGACAAATTCCCAACTCATGGCAGTTTCCAAGCGACAGGAAGTGTAAAGATTCGGCGTGATAACACGTATACTATAAAATGTGAGACATGATGTGGAGTCGTAGATGTATGGGTTCTTTGTTAATCTGCTTCTTGGTTCCATACCAGCGGCACTTCCTGGTGATTTGTCATGAGTGTGACAGGATTATTTGGTGTAAAAATGGCTGCGGTGCTGCATCGGTTTCCTGGACAGTTTGGTTCATGTTTTTCTGCTTTCGTGTAGGATCTTTAACCATTCGACAGGAAATTTACAAGCTCAGATAATGAGATTTTCTTTCTTGCGCAAGTACATGAAAATGGCCAATTTTCCTGTGTCCGACCGTTTACCGCCCGTTTATTTATTTGTTTGTTTGTTCTTCTGATTTCTTGAAATTCATTTGGCATGTGTCATTGTGGCAGGTTTTTCTTTGTGAGCAACATCCACGCTAGTGGAAGAGCAGGCTGCTAGATGATCCAAGGATAAAAAATGAGAGTGTTTGGTGATTAGGTTAAAATATATTGTTTCCACCCACGTTAAGAACAGCCGGAGGTATCGTCTGAGATGTTTTAAGCATCGCATGAGTCACCCTGCCTACTGATGATGGACGTGACGATATGCCTGCAAGCAGAGTGCCTCAAACGTTTCGGCTGGTATGCCAGCTGTTTTTGATGACATTGAGGAGCTAGCACGTACGTAACATAGGTAGCATGCCTGCTTTGAGGTGACGAAGAAACGACGAAATCCAAACAAGCAGATGGATGAATAAATTGAGGAGGGGAGTTGAGGGTGAGGAGGAGTGGGAGGAAGGTTTGGAGAGGAATATGGGTCGGGGAGAGGAAGAGGGAGAAGAAGGACCCACAACCATTGGGAAAGGATTTCAGTATATTCCTTTCCATTTAAACCAGCAATATGCGGCAAATTTACTTTCGTAAGCAAACCTCACCGATCCTGCAGTGGTTTGAAAGTGATCATGAAAATTACAACTGATTGTTTGCAAGTGTGAGATGGACAAATGGTCACATGGTGGGAGCAAGCACGCCTTGAGGCATGCTACCCAGCAATGAAAATGATGCTTTGCAAATATTGTATCAACCTTCACTTTACCGACGTGCCAAGCTTATTAATCTGCTTGAAACTTCAGCGGACTGCATTTTGGTGGCTGGGAAAATTGAGGAATGTTTGCTTGCAAGGCAGCACTCCAACTTGATTTCCACCAGCCCCGCCCCCATTTAAATCCTCTGCCATGAACACATTATTTTTTTATGGGGAGAGTTTGCACACGATGTATAAAAGACATTAGGCGACAATGGAAAAATCAACGCAGCGTGTGGATTTAAAAAATTGGTCACAGCATCAGGAGGCAGGGTTGAGATTTAAGTTGATGAAATATTCAGTGAGAAGGAGAAATATCTGAGGGTGATGGAGCGTCACTAACAGCTCAAGGTATTGCAAATTATACTGATCTAGAACAGAGAACTAATAAAATGTAAACTGTTGCAAAATTGAGAATCGTCGTAAAGCGATTTGGATATGACAGACGTTCATCTTCCAGCTTCTTATCCATCCATTGGGACCATACTCTGTGCAAAGCGTTGGTGCTGCCTAAGCAATCTCCTGGGCTATTGGACACAATCCTGGACAGGTCGCCACTCCGACACAGTATACCAGCATGCTGGCACTCGTTTTGCCTACCTCGGAAGGATGACGGGCTGAGTCAACCCCACCTGGTATTAATTGAACAGCCAAGTTGGATTTGAGCTCAGGACCCTCGGATCCCAAGCCCACCACTCTAGCCATTAAGCCAACACCAGACATCAGCTTCTTATGTACGAGGGCCATTCAAACATCTCTGAGAATGTATTCGTCGGGGCACCCTCAGGCTGTTTTTATTTATTTATTTATAATATATAGGTTAACATGGATGGTTGCTTACATGCCTTTAGTTTCATTAATTTGTCATTGTATGTTGTTGTTCCACCAGTGAGGTGGGAAATGAGGTTTTACAATTGTGTGTGTATCTGTAAGTTCGTCCTTGTCCAGGGTCTAATTTGAGCTTTTGTCATCAAATTTTCAACAAACCTTTATTTTGAGAATCTGGAGAATACATTGATAATTGGGTCAAAATGGCAAAGGGCAAAGAGATGGTGAATATAAACAAGGAGTTGATACTCTCGGTCCCCGGCCTTTCAGGTGGTATGAGGGATATTAAAGCTAAATATATAACCCAGGTTACCGAGATGGTTGCCATGGCAACATAATTCCGCCAATCACAGTCGTGATCTAATCAGGTTGAGATAATGTCATGATGAATAGATATCTGCAATACGAAAGCTAAATATGCAATGGTTTTTGAAATATCGCGTTCATAGAAGTACATGAACAGATTGGTCAGAGCTCATTTTAATGTCCCCTGTCTCAGACCTTGTCGGGAGGGGCGGGGGACTTTCGGCCCTATTAACCCGGCAGCCGCTCGTTAAGTCAGGTTTTGTAATCGCTTCCGTGTTTCTTTATTTATTTACCATTTGAGCTTCACTGTGTGTTGTGTGCAGACCATAAATTTTTTACCATTTAAGATTTTGTCATCAAATTTTCAACAAACCTATTTTGTGAATATGCAGAACATGAAGAAATGTGTGTGTGTGTGTGTGTTTTTTTAGTTGTTTTTGTCAAGTTTAGTATGAGTACAAAGCGGATGCGGATGGGCTTTGCATTTTTGGGATGCTTTCTAGTTTGAATATTTATCCCCACGCTTTTTGAAAAAAGGCGGGATATTGTAATTGGCTCTGTCTGTCTGTCACTCTCTCCTCCTAAATGGTTGGGCAGAAATTCACCCATCATGGTAGAAATGATCATCACACGGCACGAAGGTGCAAGAACAGTGTCATTTTTGGGGCCGTTCCCTGGGGCGGGATCAAAAGGTCAAATCCCCAAAAATATAATTACGGGCACATTTTAAAACACTTTTTTAAATAAAACTTTATATATGCGATCAGCTTTAGGGGACGCATTAAATATGTAACGATTTTTTGGGCATTTGACTGCCGGTTCATGCCCTCAGGGTGGGGACTTGTGGGTCATTCCTGATGGAACTTTTTGCTCTCTTTCAACTTTGCTTTAGCTGGGAAGTGTGGGGATTTATGATGGCACATGGCGTGGGATTCAAGAGTCCATAAATATGGATTTCCTTGATAGGGGAGACGTCACTTCTATTAACTCGAATAGACCTTCAGCAGGGTAGCCAGGACGAGACCTTGCACAGTAAAGTATGATGAACCAAAAAGTGTGTGCAATAGCAGTGCTACCGACGGACTACTGTTTTTTTTTAATTTTTTTGGTGGGTGGGAGGGTGTGTGGTACAAAGTCCAGGCTCTGGGAGGAACTAGAGGCATGGCGAGACAATTTTCACGCCAACTCGCTGAGGCATGGGCGAGTAGGCTGGGCAATCACAAGGGCACTAATTCTACAATACAACACAACAAGGTGCGGTTTAACATGGAAAAATTGGACAAAAACACAAACAGCAACACAGGGGCTACTATAAAGGCACTCTGTATGAACAGTTTACATTTTGTACCACACTGACGGGCCATTCTGCATCCGGACCTTAACCCAAATCAAGTCGTCTTGTTCTCGTCACTTACCCAACTCATCCACCTAGTTTTGTCATAACCCGTTCACAACATTTTGAGATATTGTGCTCTATATAGTTTTTGGCCCAATCTCTCAATGGTGAAGAATCACTGAAAAAAATTATAAGATCCTGATCTTCACGAAAATCTAATAAATTAATCGTCCTCACACACCCAACCTGTCCACCAAATATCATCCGAGTCCCTCCATCACTTTTTGAGATATCCTACTAGCAGAGAAACAGACAGACTAATAAACAGAATTGAATACATAACCTCCGTCCACCTTTGGTGGAGGAGGTAAAAATACAACATAACTAGAACTACGTTGTCGATGGCACACCATCGCATATTCCCGCGCGTACTGCTTTGTCCCATTAACGCTCGGTGAAATTTTATCTTGCAAAATGGATTGACTATTCTTTTCTATTTGATGTACTTTATGACCAAAGACTTACTATGTTTACTAAATCAGAAGTCATTGCAAGGATGTCAACATTTCATGAAACATTAATTTAACACTGTCCAGCAATATAGAACTGTGCATCAATTTAATCATAGGAATGAACTGTGTATAATATTAATTATAATAATTATTCATAATCAATTAGATAAATACAGTAAAACCTGTGACTGTTTGTCACTCATGGGGGCCACATAAGTAAGTTCTTTATAAAAGAATTTACCATGTACAATGGTAAATGCACTTAAATTTTTAAAAAATCGACCCCCATGACCCCAAGCCCTCTGGCCCGGCCTCTAGGGGTCATATCAAAAATCCGAAAGTGTTGTGCACTTCCCCATACATATATCTACTATGTCCCAAAGTTTCAAGTTCCTATTTCACACGATGTAGGAGGAGTTACAGGGTAAGAAGGACGGACGGACGGCAGAGATAATCACAATATTCCCGCGCTTTCGAGTAAAAACACGATGGATGTGGCTTTGACCTGACTTTGATAAAACTTAACTTTGAAACTCAACTCAACTTTGAAACCAAACTTGGCTTTGAGGAACTGTGAGATTCAACATTTAACGTACATGGACCCAGTGGCCATACCATTAGAAAAGCCAATCGATGAACACTGCAATACCCTAAATAATATGTACAAGTACCTGCATCAGTGCTTCTCCTGAGATGTTCTCACAACCATTTTAATCAAGAGCTTAGGTGATAAGGTCAATGGGCATTATAAAGATTCTGCCGTGTTACTGCAATGTGAGTCCTGTGTGAACAGGACTCACCACCATATGTGGTCTACGCATCAAAGCCACGGTTGCTGTCCACCATCGTAGAACAAATCTACCACCTCCGACTTGTAGTGAAGTCCATGCGTAAAGTTGCTGCTGCAGAATTTCTCCCGTTCTCAAATAGATATTTACAAATGACACAGTTTCCATCCTCTGTGCACCGAACGTATGATTGTCCAAAATGTACCGAATCTATCCACGGCTTTGTATTAAACAGGTAACGATACCGATCTCTCCGAATTAACGTTTGAGCATTTTGAAGTAGCATGCTCCGACCTTTGTACCGAGGCTTGCGTTTGATATTCAACATCTCATTACGACGTACTGATGTGAATCGTGCCACTCGTGTGAGCAAGTATCTTTAAAGTTATGATTTCACGTGTGTGAAAATAAGTGAACGTTTCTGCAGGTGGATTTGCGGCTGAAAATTGGTTCCGGCTTTAATTTTCTACAACCACAACAAATTCTGTGTTCGCATGAGAGACTGTTCAAAATTATCCATTCCTGCACACGCCATGCATGCCTCTTCCCTTCCCTCACTTTACTCGGACAATATATTCCTCACCGACTTTACCCTTTTCCTCCACCCCTCCAAAACACCCTTTCCGCTCCATTCTCTTTTCTCCCCTCTCCTTCCTTGACTTCCATTTCTCCTTTCTCAATTTTTATTTTCTCAATTTTGATCACCCTTATTCCTCACTTCCAATCTGTTTGTAATAAACAGATGACCATCCTCCTCCTCCACCCCTCCTCCCCCTCCCTTTCCCCATCCTCCTTCTTCCCCTCACTCTCCTCCTCCACCCTAAAATCCCCATCGCCTCTGATCCAAAAAAAAACGGTTCTTTCTGTGAGATAACTTACAATATTTGCTTCCTGTACACTGCTTGAAAACGTACATTATAATCGGTATTTATTATTTAATTTTGGATCAGATAAGGCACCTGCATCACACTTTCCTTTGTCTTCCTTCCAGAGTCGACTTGCTATCTACCAGTGTGTAATGTAATCCGGCCGTGACTTGACTCTTCTCGTCTTATCTGTAATTAGCATTTCTGATATTGATCTTACATCTGTGTGCCATGCTGTGATGTGGCTCAAATTGTCCGTTAGAATTAATTACACCAGCATGCAGAAGGAACGGGGTCACGTGGGTCTCGTACCATGCGAGTTGCACGCCATCCGAGGAGCAACATGACAGTCATGTTCGACATTTACAATTGCACACTCAATTTGGCCAGAGGAAGGAAGGATTTACACATCCCATCTCCCTCTCCTTCCATTGGGGCAAATGTTTGTGTGCATGAAATTGAAATGCTTGGAATCGAACATGGCAATTATTAATAATATAATAAAAACGAATCCAAACAGTCAATCATAACCTTCTGCAAACCAGATGAACAAAATATACCGATCCTTTGTCGTGTGGCATTTAATTGAGCTTGTTTTTTTGTTATGGTGTGATGTTGAAATATTTCTTCACATTTCATCCATACATCTGATTTTGGGTTTTTAAGTCAGCACTTGCTTGGGCTGGTAGGATGGCCTAGCCATAGAAGTACGCACACTCGCCGTCAATCCTGGGTTTTGAATCCTGACGCAGCTAAAAACCGTCATCCCGTGTGTTTACAGGCAAGGTGATTCACCCATGTGTGTGCCTTCCCTTGGATGGACGACACTAAACTGGGCATTCCATCTGCCTGCCCATATCAGTTGGACGTTAAACATCCCATCATGTCCTTCATGGAGAGTCGGCAAGCCATTGCTGGTCAGGTCAGGTCAGGTATGGGAGCATGCACCGGAGCAGCACATCGCTGCATCCACTTTCTGCCGGTACTCTAGGGGCCTCTGTCTGGCCATCCACCCAAGTAGATGCCTCGCCTATCCCCATCTCCTTGAAATGATGATCAACCTGCTGAAACCACGAGGCACGCGCTCGGCCCATTAGCCTCCTTCACTCATGAGGCTCCCTCACTGAGAGAAACTGGTGAGCAGGATCAACATCAAGAAAATCGGCCACATGTCAATACAGCCACAGCTGATACTCACGGGCTCTGCAGGTGACAAATCTCACTTGAGTCTCTCTCAGCAACCGCTCGTTGGACACAAAGTCCGACGAATGATAGCCAAGGATTATCCGAAGAGTCTCTGTTCAGAGTCCAAATCTGGTCAGAGTCCAAGTCTCACATCCGCAGAGCAAGACTGGAAGGACCAAGGACCTGAAGACTTTGACTTTTACCATTCTGCACAGGTACCGGCAGTGCCACACCCCATGATCTCGTGAAACCATGACTCCACAGGCCTGACACAGACGTCTATTGACCTCTGGCTCACAGCCAGTAGAGACATGGTAAATGAAGAGACTGCCAAGGTAAGTGAATCTCTCCATGACCTCAACATCCTCACCACAAATAGGTACAGACAAGATAGCAGCATCCAAGATGTCAATGAAAGTATGAATCTTAGTTTTGACCCAGGAAACCCATACTCCCAGTGGCTCCGACTCCTCATTCAGCACCTGGATGGCCCCCAAAAGGATATCTAAAGTCTCCGCAAAGATGACTGCATCATCTCCGAAATCAAGGCCAACGATCTTGACATTCTCAAACGATGCACCGCAGCTTGATCTCTCCGGCATCCTCCCTAGAATCAAGTCCATACAAGTGCTGAAAAGTGTGGGGGCCAGTACACACCCCTGACGAACTCCAGAAACAACTGGAGGTAAGTCAGAGATGGCATCACCACATCTCACAGCACTCTCAGCACTAGAGTAGAGTTCAGACATCAGATCGATCAGTTTTGGTGCCACCCCACGAAGACCAAGAATCCTCCAGAGGGCATCTCAATTCACTGAATCAAACGCTTTACAGAGATCAACATAGGCTGCAAACAGCCCCTGCCGAAACTCTCGTCTGCGTTCGGTGAGGACCCGAAGAGCAAGGATGCGGTCAATCATTGACCTCTTTGGTGTAAAGCTTGACTGCTCGAGGTGCTTGGGCTCAAGCAGATGGTGGCGAACCCTATCAAGAATTATCCGAGCAAAGACCTTGCCCGGCACTGGGAGCAGCGCCACCCCTCGGTAGTTGTTGCAATCTTGGCGATCACCCTTCCCTTTCCAGAGAGGGACAAAAAGTTGGGATGATGCCTGTGTTCCAAACAGAGCACAGAACTGCATGCAATGACACAAGTACAGCGTTTCAACCAGCCTTGAGAAGTTCGGCATGGATGCCACAGATCCCTGGAGCTTTATCCCATTTCAACCGGTTCACCGCAGCCTGTTTTTCCACAAATGAAGGTGGATCACAGTTAATATGGAGGTTTAGCAAAAGGGATAGTAACACCCCTGAGATCCAACTTCGGCACAATGCACAAATTCTAAATTCATGCCGAACATCAGGCCTTGCCAGCTGGTTCGTGAAAGACTTGGGCCAAAATTTCTCCAGCCAACCCCACATGAGCATGGGAATAATTGTGTCCATTAAAGAAAGAAAGAAGTAGTAAGCACTTCTTTAAAGAGAAGCCACAGTCGAAGTTCAAAATCGAAGAATCATTTCTTTTCCATGTACAATTTTTGATTTTACATTGTTATTGAAAAACAAAAATGCACCATTGAGTTGGAAAGGCAACAAACTGAATTTCCTCATAATTTCTACGATAACTCTGTCTCACATTTATTATAATAACATGAGTTGCCTTGCAACGATCTTCGACGCAGGAGGAGACCTTTCTGCCCACCAAAGTCTGCGTTGTTATTTCCATCATTTGGTTGTTTATCCGTGCTCTATCCTTTTATAAATGTTGAGCATCAGACAAGGAAACAGCACGTACCATTTTTGAAAAGTCTTTCGTATACTCAGCTGGGGCCAACTGGCAGGGATTGCAATCTGCCCTCTCTCAGAAAGATTGGGCTGCCATCTCCAGAGCATCCGATATTGATCCTGCCTGGGAATATTTTCGCAAAAGCATTATCTCCCATTCACCGGTTTATCCCGTCTTGTCTGCGGCTATTCTATCCATTCTGTCAGCCCTGGAACACGGAATCCTGTCGTGAGAAAGTTCCAGTGAGGCAGCTTGCTTTCCCAACACGGAAAGCTAACCCGAATCAGCGCAACTTCGGGTCATGTTCCGTAAGATTTGCAACAAAAAGATGATATCCTTTAGGCACGATGGAGAATATCATCTTTGTTCATATCAAGGTGGAATTCAACTGATCAATCAAGAATATCAAGAACGGTGCTCGGTAGAGCGCATATACCTGCGCCAGGCTGAACAGTTTATGTTTTGTATCCTGCTGAAAGGCCGTATCTGAATCGAGACCTGAACCAAAATCTAATCTTCTAGTTTTTGTCACCCAACCAACTCATCCACCAAGTTTTGTCATAATCCGTCCATGACTTTTTGAAATATCATGCTATGTATTGTATTGTTTTTAGCTCCATCTCTCAATGGTGAAGAATCACTTTATTTTAAAATTCCAGTATATCGATTCAGATCTTCACCAACATCGAATCAATTGGTCATTGTCACATACCCAACCTGTCCACCAAGTTTTGTCCGAATCCGTCCACAACGTTTTGAGATATCCTTCTCACAGACAGACAGACGGGTGAAAACATAACCTCTCTCCACCTTTCGTGGCGGAGGAAATAACCACTTTACTTCCTCAAAGTCCTGCTCAGGCATGTTGTCCTTCCATGCCCCCACTGCAGACTACTCGAGACAAAGCAGAATGTTTGAACTCCCACTGTGACTGTGACGTGCTTTGTCTGCTGTCTCATTCAAGACAGAAGGGAAAGGTCTTTCCAGCCTACACTAGATCGGAGACTCACCTCGATGGCATCATGAGTGCCTGTGTTCTTAAATCCAGCTCTACTGCCCTTGCTTCCACTCTATCTGCTCTCTCCAAAATGTCTGTCATGATTGGCCACCTCCCATCTACTTTAGAAACAGCTAACTTCACTCCTATTCACAAAAAAGTTAAAAAAAAAAACATCCTAAAATCCAAGCCAGTAAGAATAAAATGGTTGGAGTTATCCGCCGTAAAGGATCGCAAGGTGCGGACGTTTCGGGCTTTTTACCCATTGTCGGAGAAAAGCAGGGAGACGGGAAGTGTGAAGTGGTTGATATGGGAAAGCTTGAAACGTCAGCACCTTGTGATCCTTTACGGCGGATAACTCCAAGCAGTTTTACCTCCGCCACTGAAGGTGGAAGCAGGTTATGTATTCACCCCTGTTTGTTTGTCTATAAACAGGACATCACAAAACGTTATTGATGAATTTGGATGAAACTTCAAGGACGAATTGATTCGATTTTTGTGAAGATCCCGATCTGGATCTTGATCTGGATTCTATAATTTTTAGGTCATTCTTCACTCTTGAGAGATAGAGCCAAAAATGATATGCAGCACAATATCTCAAAAAGTTGTGGATGGATTATGATAAAACTTAGTGAATGAGTTGGTTAGGTGACCAGAACAAGCCGATTCGATTTTGGTTCAGGTCCGGATGCAGATCCGGCCTATTGGTGGCATACACTACGTGAACTTTTCAGCCAGGCAGATGTATGCGCTCTACCGAGTGCCGTTCTAATCTTGCTCTGTTTTTATCCTCTTGTGCAGACCACTATTTCTGTGCTAGAATTAGCAACTGCAAGCCATTAAATTTATTTCCAATGCAAGTCATCTTTACTATGCCAGTAAGCATCCTTTCAGCAAGAAAAGGATGGAGCCCATCATTGCTGCAAATGTCATCTTTCCTCGAATCAAAAAGCCTGATTTCTTTCCATCGTTTTTTTTTTTTATTCCATCCCAGTCACGCAACTTTGGATATGCTGCTTCTTCTCTCCCAGAAGTGGCTGGAGGGCCAAACTCTCAAACAAGATCAAGATCAGGACCGTCTCCATTAACGTATTGTTGGGGGTTTGCCGGCCGGGTCTTGAGGGGTTTCTCGGACCCGCTTCCCAGCCTTTGACGCTGAAGCCAATGAGCTGCAGATAACTCCTTAGAATGGCTGGTTGCTAAGCAACCACGGATGCCGGCAGAGATGATTAATTTGGGTAGAGTCCTCCTGTCTAATTCCTGCGTTACCCTTCCGGCAAAAAGCAGGTCCGATGAGGTTGGTATCTCCTGCGACGAGTCTCTGCCTTTGGGTCTCTCACTCTCTCACCGCAGGCAGGTTGATGGTCCTTCTGTCTTCTACCGTCTCCTCTCCGGCCTCGCCCCCCCTGCTCTGTCTGAGATATGTACCACCCATATTTCCGCATGGCGCTCAAGGTTCACCAGCAACCCCCTTCTCATAAAACTACCAAAATCAAGAATCACTGCTCACCGTCACTTTTATTCCTCTTTTTTTAACCCACCTTTGGAATAAACTCCCACACTCTCTTCAATCTCACTGTTCCCTCCAGGTCTTCAAAACAGCTGTGCACTACCATCTCTTATCTTCCCGTATCCAAAACCACAATCTTTTTTTTACCCCCGCTAATCCACCCAAAGCCCCCCTTCTTCAAATCAAGGAAAAATTGATTCGATTTTGGTGAAGATCCCGATCTGGATCATTCTATAATTTTTAATGAACACTTTTCATCTGGGGCCAGCACTGTTCTTCCCTTCAGTCCAGCACCCCCGTGTTCCATATGACTCTCCTTGAGTCCGTAGAATCTAAAGCTCTAAATATAATTGGCATCTCCCGCAATGAAGCAGAAACGAGGCTTGTTTCTCTGACATTACAGGCAAGTTGGTGGCTTTTTTTTTTTAACCGCCTCTCCTCTTGTCTTGCTGTCTCTGCTCTCTCAGCCCTCAGACCCTACCCAGCTCCTCGAGGATGCACACATTCTTTCAGTGACCCCATCTTAGCTGAACTTCCAAAACACAGGCTCCAGCACACCCCACTCTCTTGTTTTTCTTTTCTCCGGTTTGTTGAACTGCCTTCCTGAGACTTGCTTTGTGGAAACCCTTCCTTCCATGGCTTCAGGTTAGTGGCACATTACTATCTCTTATCTTCTCCCCTCTCTCCCGTTGATATTTTCTTCCACAATTTACCCTTCCCCAAACCCAACCCTCTTCCTTGCAGGTTACTGTTTCCTTTCCTCCTGTTCGTTTGTTCCCCTGCATGTTGTATCAAAGTCTTGCCCCACTATCGGTGCGTTGCCATTTTTCACTCTTCTACCTTACAATAACATTTTGAGCGAAAAAAGTGAAAAATTTGATGATCACATTGTTGGTCATCTTTGTTTTCATTTTTAAAAAGTGAAATTTGAGTTGTTTAATCAGACATGGTTAAGCCGAATTAGACGTACAGTAGTTAAGAAATCGAAAATTTTAGTGCAGTTTCCTTTTAACATCAGATTATTGGTGCTGCATAAGCGAAAGCATATGAAGCCATGCTTCCATTGAGGCACAGGGACAGACTTCTGTCCTCCCCTTGATTATCCTATCAATAGAATTTAAATATTTGTTTATAACCTCTCATGATTTCACCAAATTTCCTCCTTTTTTTTTCATTCCACTCTTCTCTCTTCTCCCCCCGCCCCCCCACCCCCCATCCACACTCCCCCTTCCCTCCCCCACCATACAGGTGATTGTAATCGATGACAGTGCAACCCTTGCCTGCCCAATTACCACAAAGCTGGTCTTGGAGGAGGATGCAGAAACCAAAGAGGCGCTGGTGCAAGTGCATCACAGCCTCGTGTGCAAGTTGAAACCTCACCAGGTAGATGGTAAGTACCGTTCTGGCCGTGACTTTCTGGCTCACCTTCGGAGTACAATTTTGCACTTCGCTGTCAAAGACAAATTGGGCCGTATATGTTTGTAGGACTAATTGCTGGTCAACGATCATCATCAGCCATTCGGCCTCTCAGGCCCGTTCACCTCACTGCCCCAGCTTTGAAGTGTAATGCGTACATACAGTGCATCATATTTCTTCCTTTTTTTGCCTTTGTGTTTTGTTGTTTTTTAATATCTGCACCTTTAATTTGCATTTTATGTTCATGTGAATTTTCATATACAAGTACTGACATCTGTCTGCCCTGTCCATCAACTTACTGTAAACTCAAATCATTTACGCAACCCCTGCAAGCAGTCGTACATACTGTGGACACCTGAACCACATCCACATCATGTCATTCTCTTCTCTCTTTCTTTCCCCTCATCTTCCCATGTTGGAATATTACTTCCATAAAAGCTTCCTTTTAAAAAAATTAAACTCTTGTGTAAATATTGTGTCATCATATTGCTTTGGTGCTCTTCAAGCGACGTTCGACGACAATCTTGATATACGTTTCCACAAATCCTTGCCTAACTCTTCCTTTATCCTTCATTTCATCCCAATCGATACCGGTGGTGACGTTCTCTTTAATTAACACCGTTTTTTTTTCCTTGTCCCTCAATTGATACAGCTCCCTCGTTCTTCCTGGAATCCCATTACAACAGCTTAAAATCACCTTGTTATTTTCACCGTTGTCTTATCTCGATCCATGCAGTTCATTTTCTTTGGTGCTCTTGTATCTCTCAATCTTACAACTCTCCCCCTCAAAGCCTTTTTCAGTTTACTCTTTCTTCGAAAACCCTCGCCCTTTCAAACCAGCCAGTTGTATCTCACTGTGTGTTTACACTGAAACTGCGTCTCCAACCAATGAATTTCAATCTGAGAGGGGAAAAATTTAAGCTGGACTAATTTTTAAATGTCCACACGTTTTTAAACTAAATCTTTTTTTTTAGGATTCTCCTTTTTCTCAATTAAAGCTTTTTGGGGGGTGCTCTTTGCCCCCCCTAATTATTTTGAAGGTGCTATTTTTTCCCCCCCATTAGCTTTCCTGTAGGCCCTTTTCCCCACAAAAAGCCTTCTTTAGTCTCCTCTTTCTCCCATTAAAGTGTTTTTAGTGGGTTACTTTCTCCAATATAGCTTATAGCCAACAAAAAGCTCCGTAGGGAAAAAAGCCCTTGATAAATCTCGAGTTTGAGGCGTGGGGGGGGGTGGTTGAAGGCCCTCAATAAAGTTTCTGTGAAGAAAGTCATTAAAAATCAACATCAGTGGGGAAAGGGGACCAATAAAAAGCTCCTCTCCCCAACTGAAGGTTTTCGTGGCCTTTTTCCACTAAAACCTCACATTCTGAGCCACGATTTCCTGCTTCATTTAATAAATGTCTGATTTACGACCTCGTATCCTGTCTGCCTACTCCAGTTTTTTGTAACCTGCATGTTCATGTGTTTTTCCCCAACCAACAAATCCTTCCTTCTCTTAATCTCACTAGTAAAGAAGCTGTTCTTATGGACAGGTTGATTTCCCCCACTTTTTTTTTTTTTACGTCTTTTGCGTATTTTATTTTGACTCATCATGTCGGTTTCCATCAGGTGCTGCTATGCGATACATATTTACATAGATAGAATTAGGGTCTTTCCTCCGACCCTACCCTAAACCCCTGGGACGATGAATTTTCTTTGCTGCCTGAACCCTTCCCGTGCATACTGTGGGTACAACCATCAGTTTTAAACTCATTCCATCCAGCGCTTTCGAAATTCATAAATGTCAAACAAACATAACCCCACGACACAACACAAACAAACACGTCTCAAATTCTATGAGGGCGTGTTGAAAAGTAATGCCTCCCATTTTTCTCCGAAACTGGTGAAGATATTCGAATGAAACGAAGCACAGTCCCCACATTAGTTCTTCCCGCCACCTGGTGCGATGTTTCGTGATTCCGATATCGATGTCTCATTGTTAGGTTGGTCAAGGTGACTCAGGAACACCTTCGTGGAGAACATTTTTATTCTGGCCATTTTGTCGAGGCAACTGTGAAGCGCTAGTTAAGTCAGCAGGATGCACAGTTCTGTCGTGACTACATCGCAAAACTACTTGAACGTTGGCAAAAATGTGGTCCATTGGTGATTACGTTGATAAATAAATATGCACCATGGTAGAATGAAGATTGATGTTAGTATTTGTCTTTATTTCATTTGAATATCTTTTCCTGTTTTGGAGGAAAAGTATGGGAGGCATTACTTTTCAACATGCCCTCGTACACGTATAAAATGATTATATAAACATGAAAGATGTTTTTCTCTTGTTACAATGCATCATTTTTTCAAAATCCTTCCTGCTGGAATTCTTCTATACTCATTTCCATTAATATGTACAAATCCCCATGTTGGTTTCATCGCATCATGTGGATCCACCGGCTCTTTAAACGAACTAGTAATAAATAAACCTGCCGTCACTGGTCTGTTCTGTGGTGGGCACATTATAGCACTGGACCAATCATGTTCGGTGATGTACCTCGGGCTGCATAGCTAATACTCGGCGGCCTTGGCTTCACTTTTTATCCCCCCCCCTCCCCCCGAATCTTTGCTCATTCGCTCATGATAGCGAGCTAAATAGTATAGCAATCCAGTCATGTATACGAAGTACAAAATAGCTGAGTTTCATGGACCGTTCACACTTCGTCTAGGAGAAGATAACAAACACTTAGCTTCATTATAGTGTAGACGTCCAGTACCGACTTCATTGTCAAAAAAAAATATTTAAAACACCCCCACTGTTCCGTGCTCTTCTTGCTTTCTGTGGGATTCTCAATGGACATGTTTCACCGTACCATCTGCAGGACTTTCATCCAGGCCTCCTGATTGGGCTCCCTGCAGTGGGCTCGAATGAAAGCCGTTTCCTATTTTCCGTGCTTTTTCTTCAACATCGACGATTATTGTTTTAAATTTTTTTATCATCTTTCACCTTTACTCGTGATGTACCGTGGAAAGCTTATTGTTCTAACCTTTCAAAATTCCGAATTGCTTACGGTCTCGTAGCACTCATCAACCTTTGTTTTTATCCGTGTGTTTCTCGTTCAACATGGAGCTCTTGTCAACAAGTGTTTCATTCGTTTCCTGCTCTCATATGTCCACTTTCTTTGCCTGACACTAAATGCACATAACACTCCCAATGAGCTTATTATTCCTTTGATGCTTGACACCCACCACACGAAAGTAGATGAAGACCAGTGGGTGAGCCTTGGTTCAGAGATTTTCCTTTATGAAAGGTTTTGTAGATGCCAAGCCTCTGCAATTCCGGGTGGGAACACGTGTAGAAACTGTGGCAGTGGATCATCCTTTTTCTCTCAACGAAACGTGACAGTTTCACCTGAGAAAGGTGTATGCATTTGAGTCCATGTCACTTCGGTTTCTTTTTTTCTTTCTCTCGAGCTGCATTAACCTTCGTATGCAACTGAATCGTATGGTCTCACGCCCATCTTAAGCCTTCCATAGCCTGCTTCCCACTCTTTCCCTCCTCTCACCGATCTTCCACCACAGGAGTCCAGTTCATGTGGGATTGTTGCGTTGAGACGGTGAAGAAATCGGAGAAGGAATGCGGTTCGGGTTGCATTGTCGCCCACTGCATGGGCCTCGGGAAGACGTTGCAGGCAAGTATCTCTCGATATCTTTTGCCATATCATGAGCCCGTAGTGCAACATTTGTGTGAAAGTTTGGAATATTTTGTCTACGAGTGATTGCAGGTAGTATGGCGAGCTTTGTGGTTTTTTTTCCGAATGGCAGACTCAGCAATGTTCCTAACTTTTTCATATATATATATATATATATATATATATATATATATATATATATATATATATATATATATATATATATATATATATATATATATATATATATATATATAATTATTATTATTATTATTATTATTATTATGCATTCATTCATTCATGTAATCCATTTATTTATATGATTTAAAGCTCGTGGGAGAGTTTTGTTTCTATATTATACACATAAGAGTGAGTCTGCTTGTGTTTGTTCCTTATACATTTACAAACCCCTGGGCCAATATCCCCAAAAGTTGCTGTCCCACATTTTCACAAGTGCAAGCTCAACATCACAAGAAAAAAAAAATAGATAAATAAAAAACTTTCAATTCGTCATCAAATTGAGGTAAAAACATGAACCAACGGCGGCGTAAGCGACCTCGTTGTTGTCTTTCAACTGAATGCGCATGCGCAGTCAAAGCTTCACCCCCTCTTGTAGTTGAGGTAATGATGCACCACTGGTGTGTGTGTGCGTGCGTGCGTGCGCGCGTTTTCATTCTACACCAGATAGTGGATACACCAATGAGGTATTTACGATTTGGACCTAAGGTTGCATAAGTACGAGGCGTATACTCAAATAGGAAATACCAAACAGATCACTCCTTAATTGTTTTGGAGTTGATGCATTTTTATCCCGATTATATTGAGCAATTTTCTGAAGCTTTTGTGAAATTTTGCATCCCTTTTTCGATATTTTAATCTGATTCCCCCCCCACCCCCCCATTCTCGTTCTCGATGAAAGCAATCAATCAGAGCTTTGACTCGGTATTACTGCGTGCCATTTTTTGTGTGTCAAATGAACAGTGCAGTTTTTCATCTGAATCTTTTTATCATCCTGTGGAAGGGCTGGTGCAAAGTGTCGTTCTTTGAATTTTGCTTAACATTCCTTGGCTAAATTTTACAATCTCATAAATGATAAAGGGTCAAAACTGTAAAAAGCCATGCAGGATTAGTACGGACGAGAACCTAGAATCACTGAATGCCCCAATGAAAGCAATTATAGCCACTCCGGCCTGCCCAACTCGCCATCTCGTTCGCATTCTCCCAAAATTAACTCTGCCACGGCATCAGAAAAGGATCTCGCACCTTGTGCCTGGGGCGGTTTCATCACTGCGAGCCTCTGAAGTGTAACGATTATGATGCTTCCATTATGGGCCTGAGTGCCATTGGAGGCCGTGGCGTGCCATCGTTACTGGTTCCAGTTTTATGCCACCACCGATGCTGCGTCTGACACATTTTGCTGTGATTCTTCTCCAGTGACCCTGAAAGCTTGTTGGGCTTGGCGTCTTCTTGCCACAGTCAAATGAGCCATAAAAGTAATGTATAGCCATCAGAACGACGGAAGATTTGTCCTCCATAGCCCATTAGGCTTGCTGCTGTTTCGATATCTTCCAGCATCCCACCCTAGAATGTAAATTCCCTTTTCACAAACACTGTAATGCTGCTTGGTTTGCATAAATGGTTGGAGTGCTAAATACTGACCATAGTGACATGCCAGCTTTGGAGTCGAGGTTGAAATTGTCGTCAAAAATCATGTGTTAAATAAAGGTCCATCAGAAGATGTAAATGTTTCTTCTTCACAACACGGATGCCAAATTTGTCGCACTTCAAGTACCCAATATTAAATCCATACACTTCATCATTCCAACCCACATAGGTAGATATCTCTGGATTGTACTGAACTAAACACTAGCTTTTCTCACCTTAGGGGCCATGTACAGTATGTGCATATGTTTGTGTGTACGTGTGCAAATCTGTTTGTTTGGTCCTTACACGTATCCAAACCCTGGGCCCGATTTCGCCAGAAATTTCCTGTACCACATTATTTTAATATACGGAATGTCTATTTCACAATAAAAAAAATTAATTTTTAAAGTTATGTAAAAACATGAAATAATGGCTCTTTGGGCAACGGAGTGTTGCATGTCAATGTCAGTTGCCCCCTCATCACCTCACCAACCCCCCCCCCCCCCTTTTTGCAGTGAGAGGGGTGAAGCTTGGCTTGCACCTCTCTGCTTTGTTGTTCAAAGGTCAATACTTTGTGAGGAATCAAATCAATTGCTTTTAAATATTTGTCTTCGTAATGTTTCAGAATGAAAAGTAATATACCTCCACAGGGTTACACTGAGTGTAAGGAATGGTGCACACGGAAATAAGGGGTCTGTTTGGCCCATCATTGCCGTGTTGTACTCCCAAATTATTCCCTGCACCTTTATACGTACAATCTTCTCCTGTTAATGAAGTCTAAGTAACCCGATCTTGACCGAGTGACCCATCACGTGTGCGTGTGTATTTTGTTGGCTGTATATCAGTCTTGCATGTGGAGGATATTTCAGGATATCTGTTGGGGAGGGTGGTGGGGGGGGGGGTGAGTTCAAACATTTGAGCATCTTGGGCTGTGATTTTTCACATATGCACACACAAGCTGGATTCACCTCTAACACCAGCCTGTTCACGTCCTTTACAGTTCTTTTTTAAAAAAAATTTCCCCCTTCCAACTTCCTCCTTAACCACCCTTGTAATGAACATTTTTCTTCACTGTGAGGTATTTCATCGTTTTACCCTCATCTGCTTTAGTTTGTTATAAACTTTAGTTTGTTATAAACCACATGTCTTTTTTTATTATAAACCACATGTTATACATGTTATAAACCACATGTCATGACACATTTTTTGTGGTTTGAAAGCACAACGCATGTTTATATGGACATCTTTTAACTTTGGTGAGGAGGTGCTCTGCCATGGATTTGCGAGGTCCGGAGGGACTGTTAAAAGTCTATTCTGTCAAGTGCATTCTCTGCAGAATGAAATGGAAGCACATTGCTGCCACTTGCTGGACATTTTTTTTGGTGTTGCTTTACCTGGTGTTGGCTTAATGGTGAGGTTGATGGGCTTCGAATCCTAAGAGTTCAAATCCCAATCAGCTGTTACATTAATACAAGTGGGGTTGACTCTGCTTGTCATCCTTCCGAGGTCGGCAAAATGAGTGCCAGCATGCTGGTATTCTGTGTCGGAGTGGTGATCCGTCCAGGAATGTGTCCAATAGCCAAGGAGACTGCTTAAGCAGCACCAATGCTCTGCACAGAGTATGGTCCCAATGGATGGATGGTTGCTTTTCCCTTTTAAGGAGATGACGTGATGTTGTGGATTATTTTGAGAGTCTGATGATTTTCGAGGAAAGCGTCCTTATTGGATATTTAAATATGTAGTTGTGACCAGATGGTTATAATTTTTTCGAAGTGAAACGGGGGTGATCTGATCCAACCACGTACATTGATTTGCTTTTTGCTGAGATGCCCTCATTTTTGAAGTTGTCGATGGGCCGTACTCATGCTGGTCTTCTTGAGTGAGCACAGAAGAGCCTAGGAGGAGAGTGACCAAATTATTTCAGGTAGTTTGATTTTGAAGTTTGGGAAGCCACACTGCTTGTCATCGAGGCACTTCAACTGTGAGCCTGACACCAACGAAGATCTGACATTGTGTTGTCCAATTAATATTGTTCAGTCCCATGTGCAGACGTTTTCCCCTGTCCCCTAAACCCAAGTTTACCCGTTTGTAATTCTGTCTCCACAGGTCGTGGCGTTCTTGCACACTGTGCTGAGAACAGAGCAGTTGAAATTCCGAAACGCACTTATTGTGTGTCCGCTCAACACCGTCCTCAACTGGATCAATGAGTTCCAAATATGGCTCGGTGATATTGAAGATGAGCCAGAGGTCCTGCTGCAGAATTTTCCTGCTTTTCTTTTTTGTTTCCTGAGTTTTCTGATGAGTGGAATTAAATAATTGTGATCATGATCATTATCAGATTTCGTTGTTGCAAAATGCATATGATCAGATCAGAGGGCCAATAATCATCAGAGACAGACAATGGGGCATAGGTGAAACTGGTGTATAAGAATGCACAGGTTCTGAAGAATGTCATCATTGTCCTTGCCATCGTTGTCTTCGGCATCGTCGTCATCACTGCTGTTTTATTATTATTTGACGTACGTTTGATTAGTTTTAGTACCCTTTTATTTGTCGCTTCAGGTGAATTTAGTTCATGCACTTATCAGGAAGAAGACTTTAAAACTACAATTTCTGATTTAGCCATAATATCTTTCTGGTGTTCTTAATAACTGCCAATAATTGTTTATTCTCCACATTTTGTTTGATCTTCCTTGCCTGTTTGAAATGTTTCGGCCTCTCCGTGATTTCGTTTTCCCCCCTTTCATTGCTGGAATATCAAAAATGTTATATCCTACAGAGAAGTCTTTTTCATTTCCACAGGTCTGGGAGCTGACGACGGTGAAGAGGGTGGTTGATCGTGCCCGTATGTTGCGGCAATGGATGGACGATGGTGGTATAATGATCATGGGCTACGAAATGTATCGCAACCTCACCAGCGGCCGCAGTGTCAAGAGCAAAAAGCAGCGGGAGATCATTGAGCAATCTTTGGTGGACCCTGGTATAATGCGATGCTCACATTTCCTGTTTGTTGTTGTTTCCACTTCCTGTGTCTTCGTTGCACGTCTGCTTTATTGTTTCGGCATTCTGTCACTTCCTCCTTCCCTTCAACTTGTTTCTCCAACGTCTTGTGAATATGGCAAAAATAAATCTTTGGATGAAGTTTTTATGTTCCTCCATCACCACTCTGTCGTCTCACATCTTTACGCTGATTTATCTTTGCTGCCTTTCCTGTCTGGTGTCGTTGATTGTTTAATTACCATTCAATTTACTGTGTGTGTGTGTGTGTGTGTGTGTGTGTGTGTGTGTGTGTGTGTGTGTGTGTGTGTGTGTGTGTGTGTATGTCCTAGCAGAGCCTAACCATCGCTTCGCTGCCGAAACAATTAATCGTCATGTTTGCCTAAAATTTTGGGTGAGAATGACAAGGAAAGGAAGACGTTTACCCACGCATAGAGTGCTTTAACCAATTGCCCCCCACCTCCCTCCCTGTCCCTGTCCTTACGTCCTGCTCCCCCGGTTCTTCCTGATGTCCCTGCTAGAAATCTCACACATGATGACAGGCTTTGAGAGGCCCTCCATTTTTGTCTTTTTGGGGGGGTGGGAGGGGAGGTGAGAAGGGAAGGGAGGACAAGATTACCCATGCAAAGAGTGCCTTAGCCTCAGCGTTGCCCGAGTGAAAAAGGAAATTGTAATAACCTTTGCCACCACCGCCACAGTACAAATTTACATAGAGAATTTACATCCCCCCCCCCCGCCCCTCACTCGTCCCATGTTACTGTTACAAGCATTTTGTGTATACCTGTCATTGTCTTCCAAGTTTAAAACAAAACTTCATGTTTGCACATTGCACAGACTTCAACATTTTCTACAAATCACCAGACGCCACAAACACGTGCTCACACAAAGCAATGCCATGGCGCACTGGCACAGAGTGAAATGGTGTTTGTGGCCTGCAGGCAAGTCGGAGGGATAACGAAATAAGCCCTGACCACTGACCTCAACAATGCTCACGCATTCATGAGTTGTGGCACCATTCACCAAACTTTGTAATCACAGATTGTGCGTGTGTGTGTGTGTGTGTGTGTGTGTGTGTGTGTGTGTGTGTGTGTGTGTGTGTGTGTGTGTGTGTGTGTGTGTGTGTGTGTGTGTGTGTGTGTGTATTCAACTGAAGAAGCACACTGACTCGATGACACGATGATGACATCATGTGCATAAATTACACCAACACACCACCTTGAGTTTTTTTTTTTTCTGTGCTCTTAAGAAATATATAACCTTCCATTTTGAGCTCTTTCAACCAGCACAAGAATAAAAAGCTCTCCTTTTTTATATGGTCGTATTTTTTGCCATGGACGTCTGTTAGTTTTGTTTTTTTTTCTATTTTACTATTGGATTGTAAATTTATTATTGAAAAATCTGCATGAATTGATTTTATTGACTCCTTCTTTACACTCGCATATTGTGATCAGGTCCGGATTTCGTTATCTGTGATGAGGGGCATATCCTCAAAAATGAGCTGTCTGCCATCTCAAAGGCTATGAACGCGATCCGGACCCGTCGCCGCATCGTCCTGACGGGCACACCGCTTCAGAACAATCTACTTGAGTGTGAGTGAGCGCGCACTGACTCATCATGCAATATCAATGGTATTCGTGCTTGTCGGTAGATAAAGCCATTTTTTTTTTCCTATTTTGTTCCTCACTTTTGTGCTTTTCTATCTGTATTCTTCACACGTTCGTTATTTATTATCTCAAGGAGATGAAAAAAGAAAACGTTTGTATTTCAACATTTGCAGCTTCATTTTCTGTCCTTCACCTATCAATTGATTGAGTTTTGTCCAAACAAAAAGTTTGCAGTCTATACAAACGTTGATAAAGAAATAAATTGCCTCCTGCAAGTCAAACAGTTCCTTTAACTTCTTGGTGGACGTAGTTTTGACAAAGCGTGGTGGGTTTGTTTGTTTTTTTGAAGGTACCTGTGATCTCTTTGAAAGGTATCAGAATGGTAGTGAATGATAAAATACAAGGTGTCGGAATGCAGTGGATAAATTGGATGTAACTCTGTATCTGAAGAATGAGTCTTGCTCATGAAGGGATCGTGTTGATCTGCATCGACGGACAGGTATAACATTGGATGGAATCAAGAGAACATTGATCAAGGTATTCTATCTAAATTGAGGCGGTTAGTATACCTCGATTAACATTCTCGATCATCCATTGTAACTGCAGCTGCAGCAAGAGAGACTATCTGCTTCGATATGTAATAAGGTGGTTTGTGCGGCAGAATAATTTACACTGCTCTGATTGCTGTGCACAGGGGAGCAACTGAATGGTGAAACAAACTGATTTCAGTAAGTGATCATCTATATTCCAAACAGGGATAATTTGCAACTACATTCCCCAAAAGAAGGGCCCACATTGCAACATCTAAAACGTTTATGTGAATGGTCTATTTATTTATGCAGAGAAGTTGGCCCACCTCTCCACTCTGCGGAACCAGATTTCAGTTCTGGCTCCTCATAATTGCAGTGCCCGGTTCCATCGCCACAAATGGCACGTTCCAAGAAAGTGTCGCCTTCACCACGAAAGAAAAGGCAGAAGATTCCGTTGATTCATCGCAAGCCATTTCAGCTTTTGTCGTGCTGTGACGATGTGTCGCACCCATTTTACCAGAGTCTTTCTTTTGTCCAGATCCTCAATGAAAGTTCGACGCACTGTTGACTTTGGGTAACGAGTTCTCGAATTGTATCACACTCCAATCTTGAAGTTGGTGTTCTTAATAGCAGTGGCGTTGTCTTCGCATCGACTGGTGGAAGGCCTTCTTGTGTGCAGTCCGTCATGCACGTTCGTTTTTATTGCATAAAAGGATGTTGCCCATCGCTGAACGGTTTTCGAGTGCAGACCAGTTGGCGGAACGATTGCAAACGTCACTGGTGGGCTCAACGTGCGTTTTGGTTCCGCACCGCTGAATTTTAAAAGTGCTGAATCCTTCCATGGGTTGTGTTTCTCGTTTGGGGTGTCATCATTTAAACTTTGAAATCGCCAAACAATCTGATGTTTTCGAAACTGCTCCCACTCCAGTGCAAATCCGATTCCAAAGACTTCTGAACACGTTAAATGCATCTCTATAGAACTTTAAAAAAGCCTTTCAAAGTTGTATTGTGACCATAGGACATGCTAATGTCGACTTCTTCTTCTTCTTCTTCTTCTTCTTCTACTTCTTTTTCTTGTTCTTCTTCTTCTTCTTCTTCTTGTTCTTCTTGTTCTTCTTGTTCTTCTTCTTGTTCTTCTTCTTGTTCTTCTTCTTCTTCTTCTTCTTGTTCTTCTTGTTCTTCTTGTTCTTCTTGTTCTTCTTGTTCTTCTTGTTCTTCTTCTTGTTCTTGTTCTTCTTCTTGTTCTTCTTCTTGTTCTTCTTCTTGTTCTTCTTCTTGTTCTTCTTCTTGTTCTTCTTCTTGTTCTTCTTCTTGTTCTTCTTCTTGTTCTTCTTCTTGTTCTTCTTCTTGTTCTTCTTCTTGTTCTTCTTCTTGTTCTTCTTCTTGTTCTTCTTCTTCTTGTTCTTCTTCTTGTTCTTCTTCTTCTTCTTGCAGCACGTGGCTGCAGGTAGCATTTGCTGGGAGCACATCTGTGTTGCTGATGCAGTGCCGCTGATGCAGTGCCTCTTTAGGTTAGAGCAGCAATTTGTATTTTGTTCATGTTGCCAGCGATAGTTCGCCTACTCTTCTTGAAGGACACCGTGGGATCTTTCATGTCCACCGACTAATGGCAGCAGACGGGACGTCAGTTTAACATCCATCCGAGGAATGGGGCACACACATTGAATCACCCTGCCTGTGAAACACCGAGATGACGGTTTAATTTAGTACTGTCGAGATTCAAACCCAGGTTTGATGGACAGGCGTGCGTACCACTGAGCCATCCTGCCAGCCCTTCGTGATCATTGAAACAGGAAGACTATGACCCCATTGTTATTTCTAGCCATGATAAAACAAAATAATTCCAAAGCAGTGCCCAAATTTTGATTGATTAATCACATTTTCTTGGATTGTTCCAATCACACCAAATGTTTTGGGAGTTGGAGCGTTACAGTTAACGATGCCTGAATTTTAACTCCACCTTTTGTAACTATCTTTCCACGTGTGCTCAGGTTGGATGGGCCTTGTCAACCTCCGTTTTCAAATGCTAATCAGCACCGCACTTTAACTCGAGAAAATGTTTTCGTACTTCTATTGATTAAGGTTCGTCCGACTTTGTGAGGAAGAAAATGTGTTTTGCCTGCAGGGGCTCACCAGCAAGCAGGTCAGAGCAGATGGTGCTTGCTCTGACGGATGTGTTTTCTTGGATCGCCACAATGGGAAAATGATTGGCCTGGATGATCTGAATTTAACAAGGTGGGCAAACGAGGAGCCTCGTTTGGGAAAGAGCAGAATGACTTTTCACCAGCAACCTTGAATGGGACAGGTGGACAGTGAATTCCAATTCATCCAGGCGAAGCCAGTCAGGTTCCGGCAAATGTGCAGACGCTGAACTTGGAACGCTTTACCTTGACTGTACGTACGCCGAAGCCTTCGGTGAAAGCAAAACGAACTGTGGTAATTACAGACGCTGCTGTGAATCCAATTTGCAAAAAGGCTTTTTGAGATAACCCGCAAGCAGACCTTTGCCATTTCTCCATTCAAGACAAACGGAGGTTGGAATTCGGGGCCCAGTCCATTGAAGTTGCAGCTTGTCTTTGTACACCACCCCTGTTCTCGAACCAGGAATGCAGCTTTGTGTGCAAGCTTCGGTAAAAAGCCGACAATTTTATCCCACACCCAAGGTCCAAAAAGGATGTTTGCGATGATCCCGAATTGAAATGTTTATGCTGAGCGCCTGAACTCACCCAGAAAGAAAGAAAAAATTAAGCTCGGCAGAGTTGGATGCAAAAGTAATCAGAATTAGCAATGGTAAAAAAATGAAGAGGAAATGTTTCATTTCATTGGGTGATGTTTTGTTCTTCCTGCTTTCAGCCATTCTTTTTATGCAATATCCTAGATATGCTCAGTTTTCGCCATTAGTTTTTGGCAATTATATAATTTAAACAATAGATATATAAATGTATATATGCCTGGTGTTGGCTTAATGGTTAGGTTGGTGGGCTTGGGATCCAAGGGTCTGAAGTTCAAATCCCGCTTTCGTTGAATTAATACCAGGCTGGGTTTTCTCAGCCTGTCATACTTCTAAGGTTGGCAAAATGAGTACCAGCTTGCTGGGTACCATTGGAGTATCCTGCGTCGGAGTGGCGACCCGTCCAGGATTGTGCCCGATAGCCCAGGAGACGGCTTAGACAGCACCGATGCTCTGTACAGAGTATAGTCTGGATGGATGGATGGATGGATGGATGGATAGCCATATTTAACTAATCTGGCAAGATAGCTCTTTTGTTAGCAAGCTTGCAATCACGTTGTCTGGTGTGGGTTTGAATCTCAATTTAGTCAGCAGCTTCAACTGCAAAATTAACATGAAATAGCAATCAGAGATTACAGTATGTTTGATACAAACATATGACTTTAGAACAGATGGAAATGTATAGAGTCGGATGGCTCGTGTATGAGTAGTTAGCCAATATCGATGGAATTAAGTCGAAAAGCGTTAGCTTCAGGATTGTCCTGTTTAAATGTGCACCACACAAAGGGCGGTGCGTGGTAATAATTATTAGGGTTTAAAATGAAGGAATCGTATGTGCAACCTTTTGTAATCCCCCTGGGTGAGGCACCGGTATCAAGCTTTCGGAAGGTGAGAGGAGTTTTGGCGGAACGGTGACCTCGGAAAGAGGGATGGGAAGAGCTTGGATCGCCTCGCGAAGGGTGGAGGTTTCATCACCCCCGAGAGGGTGGGGTTTGTGTCGCCTCACGAGAGTTGAGTTGGGCGCGAACGTTTCCTCGCCTGAGGGAAGCGTCCTGTGCTTGTCTCCCTGCTTTCATCATCCTGGCTGCCTGCCTGCTCATGTCCTGCCTTCTTCCTGTTCCTGCCTTTGCCATGCCTGTGTGCTTCATCGTTGCTGCTCATGGTGGTCGGTGTGCTTCGTCGCCTGTTTGTCATCCAGCTTTGACGTCTCCACAGCAGCTAAGGCCTCACCCGGGTTTCTCGTTTCCCACCCTATCTGTGATCAAGTCTGGTGTGTGATGCCTTTCAAGTTGTTACCTCCTCCACCGATAGTGGAAGGAGGTTATATTTTCACCCCTTTCTGTCTGTCTGTTTGTTTGTTTGTGTGCAGGATATCTCAAAAGTTGTGGATGGATCCGGATGAAATTTGGTGGGCAGGTTGGGTGTGTGACAAGGAAGAATTGATTCAATTTTGGTGAAGATCCGGATCCGATAATTTTTTTCGTGATTCTTCACCATTCAGAGATAGGGCTGAACTAACATAGAGCATGACATCTCAAAAAGTTGTGGACATATTCGGATGAAACTTAATTGGTGCATCCGTTGGGTGTGTGACCACGACAAATTTATTTGAGATCCGAATCCGGATATGCTTCACCGAGAGTTATTTAATTTTCAAAGTGATTCTTCAACGTTGATTGATAGGGCCAAAAACGATATAGTCCTGTATAGCATGATATTTCAAAAATGTATTGGGCCTGATATATTCTCATGGATCAGGCATTACATGGCAGAGGTATGTGCTCCACCAAGTGCCCTTCGAGTTAATAGATGTATTCACATTTCAGTCAAGTCAGGTCAGGTATGGGAGCATGCGCCGGAGCAGCGCATCGCTGCGTCCACTTTCCGCCGGTACGCCAGGGGCCTCCGTCTGGCCATCCCCCAGGCAGATGCCTGGGCCATCCCCATCTCCTTGAGATGCTGATCAATGTGCTGCAAGCACGAGGAACATGATCGGCCCATTCGCCGGCTCCACTCACGAAGCTCCCTCGCTGATAGAATCTGGTGAGCAGGATCAGTGTCAGAAAAACGAGACACATTTCAATACAGACACAGCTGACGCTCACCGACTCTCCAGGTAACAAATACAAATCTCATTTGAGTCTCTCTCAGCAACCGCCTGTTGGACACAAAGTCTGACCAGTGAAAGCCAAGGATTCTCCGAAGAGACCTGGTGCCAAAGGAATTGAGTCTCCATCTCAGATCCCTTCTCAGAATCCAAGTGTCACATCCATATAGAGCAAGACTGGAAGCACCGAGGACCTGCAGACTTGGACATTCGTCCTCCCACACAGGTACCGGCATCGCCACACACCATGATCCAGTGAATCCATGACTCCCCAGGCCTGACCCAGATGTTTATTGACCTCTGGCTCACAGCCAGCAGAGACATGAATGTCACTGCCAAGGTAAGTGAATCTCTTCATGACCTCAACATCCTTGCCACAAATAGGTACAGACAGGATAGCAGCATCCAAGATGTCATTGAAAGCCTGAATCTTAGTTTTGACCCAGGAAACCCATAATCCCAGTGGCTCCGACTCCTCATTCAGCACCTGGATGGTCCCCAAAAGGATATCGAAAGTCTCCGCAAAGATGACTGCATCATCTCCGAAATCAAGGCCAAAGATCTTGACATTCTCAAACGATGCACCGCAGCTTGATCTCTCCGGCATCCTCCCGAGAATCAAGTCCATACAAGTGCTGAAAAGTGTGGGGGCCAGTACACACCCCTGACAAACTCCAGAAACAACTGGGGGTAAGTCAGAGATGGCATCACCACATCTAACAGCACTCTCAGTACCAGAGTAGAGTTCAGACATCAGATCGATCAGTTTTGCTGGCACTCCACGAAGACTTATAATCCTCCAAAGAGCATCCAGATTCACTGAATCAAACGCTTTGCAGAGATCAACACAGGCTGCAATCAGCCCCTGCCGAAACTCTCATCTATGGTCGGTGAGGACCTTCTTCTTCTTCTTGTGTATGGCAGCTTAACTGCCAGGGTAGCTATCATTTCTTAGAAGCACGACTGTGTCGCTGATGCAGTGCCCCTCTACCAGTACACACTGGTACTCATTTCGCCGACCTCGGAAGTATGACAGGCTGAGTCAACCACCTGGTGTATTAGTTCAGCGGCCAACGAGGCTTGAACTCAGGATCCTAAGCCACCACCCGAACCACTAAGCCAACACCAGGCTGGTGAGCACCTGAAGAGCAAGGATATGGTCAATCGTTAACCTCTGGTGTAAAGCGTGACTGCTCTGGACGCTGGTGCTCAAGCAGATGGTGGCGAACCCTATCAATAATTATCAGAGGAAAGACCTTGCCCGGCACTGAGAGCATCACCCCTCGGTAGTTGTTGCAGTCTTGGCGATCAACCTTCCCTTTCCAGAGAGGAACAACAAGGTCCCTCTTCCAATCAGTTGGGATGATGCCTGTGTTCCAGGCAGAGCACAGAACTGCATGCAATAACATGAGTGCAGCATTTCCACCAGCCTTGAGAAGTTCAACATGGATGCCAAAGATCCCAGGAGCTTTACACCATTTCAACCGGTTCCCTGCAGCCCGTGTTTCCACAAACGCAGGTGGACCACAGTTGATTGGAGGGTCAGCAATCGGGATTGTCACACCCTTCACATCCAACTCAACGCCTGGTACAGCCACTCAAAGTAACCGGCCCAGCGGGCCTTCACTTCGGACTCCTCTGTCAAGAGCCTACCACCCTCCGCTATAACTGCAGTACACTGAGGGATGGGCTTGGATGAACACAATGCACGAATTCCCCTGAAAGCAGGATGAGAATCGCTTGACCACAGGTGATGCTCTACCCCCCTCACAGATTCCTCACACATAGGCCTCCTTGTCCACCCTTAGTGCACGTACAGTTTTACGCCTCTGCTCCCTGAACAGCTCAGCTCTGCCATTCAGCCTAGCACCGTGACTGGTCAATGGTATCTAGTGTCACTTGAAAGACAAAATTCTTCTTCACCCTCCGGTGAGTTCCATGACATCGACCGGCAACATCAAGGATGGTGGTCTTAAAGGCACTCCACAACTCTTCAGGATCCCCCAAAGCACCCAGACCCCAATCTCCACTCAGCCTGTTCGCAAAGTCCTCAGCTACCCTCTCATCATTGAGCTTGCCAACATCCAGCCTCGGCTGGGGTGGTACCATTCTCCTGGATTTAACTGCAACTTCAGAGTTGCTACAACAAGCCGGTGGTCAGTATTGAGGAACTGAGCATTCCGGTGGACCCTGCAGTTCTGGATCATTTTCCAGTGACCACCAATGAGCACATGGTCATTCTCCTTTGCCACACCGCCAGCGTTGGAATACCAAGTCCAGCAATGAGCTTGTAGGCGCTGAAACCATTTACCAGCCACCCTAAGTCCATGACTTCTTGCAAAGTCAAGGAACTTAGTGCTATTCTGGTTCACAGTTCCAGACCCCCTGAGGACCAACACATGTCTCAGAACCATCCCTATCAGTTCCAATCGATGCATTGAAGTCTCCCAAGACTGGAAGGGTATCTCGCCTGGGGCACTGATCAACCACAGACTCGAGCGTGGAAAGAAATGCATCCTTCATGGTGAGATCACTTGCCTCAGTCGGAGCATGTACAGAGATCAGGAAATGACACCCAAGGAGTGACGAATCCCTAGTCTCATAATATGCTCGTTGACCAGTGTTATCTTGATGATCATTGGAGTCAGCTTATTGGACACAGCTTCAGCAACTCCTTGGGCATGGTAACCAATAGTAGTTGTAACCAGCTGCCACGATCCCGCCGCAATCCGGTCTCCGAACGTCAGAGAGTACTACAATACCGTTGTCCAAACGCTTGAGCTCAGATGATAACAGAGACAGGTGATCATCCTCTCTTTGGAATAGGACATTCCAGGCACCCACCCAAATGGACCGCCTCAGGTTAACCCAAGGAGACCGCCATCTGGTGAACGACACCTCAGCACCACCCCGACACACACTGCCACAATCTGACCCTGGATGGTTACCCCGTGGTTTCCCTCCTATCATCAAAGATTGGGGTTCCCGAAGGCTTTGCCCCCATCCCGTTATCCGGTGAGATGCCCTGCGAAGGGAAGCTTAACAGGAGGTACTCCCACAGTCAGATGTTTTGGAATGCTTTTAGAATGTTTTGCAGAATGAAGGGTTTTACGGTGGCCAGAGTGCAAATCCTGCCACCAACCTCCTAATAAAATTAACCCAACTGCAGGAGGACGTCCGCAGACACAGTTGGGCGCACTAGTTATGGATGGTCTTTGGCTCACAAGGAGCTCCTCCGCCCTTTGACAGGTTTTGTTCTATCTCCTGCTGGTTGTCCATATCATACACCCTCCTCACCAATAAATTTGGTGGGGGAGACGGTTTAGTCGACGACAACCAGACCATGGAACAAGTTAGCACAGGTTTACATGGTACCTGTTGCAAGTCACAGATCTAATCTGACCTGACCTGACCTGACCCTTTCAGTAGTGTGTAATTAATAGACACTCACCTTCTGTACAGACAAACGGATGCAAATTCAATACCCTCTCGTGTGCTGAGGGTAATAAATGTGGGACTGTCATTCTCATGAGATACCAGCAGGGAGTGCTGCATGCTGGAGCACGCTGTCCTTATGGGATCATATATCCCATCTGTCCCCTCTGCATTTAGGTTGAGGAGAATAAAGATCCTCCTGAATGAATTATTTAAAGGAATAGGCCATTATGGTCTGGTAAATTTGCTTAATTCTCCGCTTTTAGTGAACTGGATAATTCTTCTGAATTAAGCACTACTTGCAGAATGATGGGGTGTGGTTGTGGGACTGGCATGATGGGCCAAATTACCTTTGTGTGATGCCATTAACCCATTACACTGTGTACTTTCAGTGGATGATGCTGGACCAAAGGGGAAGAAGAGGATTTATGTTTGGATGAGACAAATTATTGATCTCATCATACCAAAGCAATTATGACAAGCAAATGTCATTGTTTTGAACAGAAGTAAGAAAGCATAAATCCCAAAATGTTCAGGACCTAAATGAGAGAATAATCTGAGTGACTAATATTAAATATCCACATGGCAGAGGTGAGAAGCATAAGAGAGGAGTGCACCTCTGGAGAAAGTTATGATAGGGAAGCGAAGGATTTAACAAATAGAAAATTAAGAATGAAGTTTTCAAGATTTGTCGCGTTGTGGCACGTACCAAGGCAGCGGCTCGGATGTTCAACTGTCAGTGTGCGTTACGTGATGCCATGAATATGTGGGTTAAAGCAAGATCCTGAACACTCATTGGAAAGAGAAAATAGGAATTGGATGATGGGTGAGGACATTTATTTTGGATTAGTGGGATTGGCTGAGATAGGTTTTTGATGGAAGAATGATGTTAATGGTTGTCATTTTGAGAAAATTGGGCAAATGACTTGGCGTGACTATTTCCTACCGTTGTGCCATTGTCAGAGTAATGCATCTGACAGGTAATTTTTCCTATGGAGTTAAACTGGAGATGGAAGAGTATATGATTGTACATGTTTGGGATTCATGTGCTCCACATTTGCAAACCTTGACCGACTCTTCCCGTGCACTATTTTGATCAATGTTCATTGCCTTTTTGGTGTCTCCCCCTTCTTTTCTCTTTCCCACTGCCTACCGCCCCTTTATCCACTCCCTACCGCCCCTTTATCCACTCCCTACCGCCCCTTTATCCACTCCCTACCGCCTCTTTATCCACTCCCTACCGCCTCTTTATCCACTCCCTCCTGCCTCTTTATCAACTCCCTACCGCCTCTTTATCCACTCCCCACCACCTCTTTATCCACTCCCTACCGCCTCTTTATCCACTCCCCACCACGTCTTTATCCACTCCCTACCTCCTCTTTATCCACTCCGTACCCCCTCTTTATACACTCACTCCCGCCCCTTTATCCACTCCCTACCGCCTCTTTATCCACTCCCTACTGCCTCTTTATCCACTCCCTACCGCCTCTTTATCCACTCGCCACCGCCTCTTTATCCACTCCCCACCGCCTCTTTATCCACTCCCCACCGCCTCTTTATCCACTCCCTACCGCCCCTTTATCCACTCCCTACCGCCTCTTTATCCACTCCCTCCTGCCTCTTTATCCACTCCCCACCACCTCTTTATCCACTCCCTACCGCCTCTTTATCCACTCCCTACCCCCTCTTTATCCACTCCCTCCCGCTCATTTATCCACTCCCTACCCCCTCTTTATCCACTTCCTACTCCCTCTTTATCCACTCCCTACTGCCTCTTTATCCACTCCCTACCGCCTCTTTATCCACTCCCCACCGCCTCTTTATCCACTCCCCACCGCCTCTTTATCCACTCCCCACCGCCTCTTTATCCACTCCTCACCGCCTCTTTATCCACCACCTACCGCCTCTTTATCCACTCCCGACTGCCTCTTTATCCACTCCCTGCCACCTCTTTATCCACTCCCCACCACCTCTTTATCCACTCCCTACCGCCTCTTTATCCACTCCCTACCCCCTCCTTATCCCCTCCCCACCCCCTCTTTATCCACTCCCTACCCCCTCTTTATCCACTCCCTACCGCCGCTTTATCCACTCCCAGCGCCTCTTTATCCACTCCCTACTCCTCTTTATCCACTCCCTCCCGCCCCTTTATCCACTCCCTGCCGCCTCTTTATCCACTCCCTACCGCCTCTTTATCCACTCCCTACCGCCTCTTTATCCACTCCCTACCCCCTCTTTATCCACTCCCTACCGCCTCTTTATCCACTCCCCACCGCCTCTTTATCCACTCCCCACCGCCTCTTTATCCACTCCCCACCGCCTCTTTATCCACCACCTACCGCCTCTTTATCCACTCCCTACCGCCTCTTTATCCACTCCCTACCCCCTCTTTATCCACTCCCTACCCCCTCTTTATCCACTCCCTACCGCCTCTTTATCCACTCCCTACCCCCTCTTTATCCACTCCCTACCGCCGCTTTATCCACTCCCACCGCCTCTTTATCCACTCCCCACCACTTCTTTATCCACCACCTACCGCCTCTTTATCCACTCCCTACCCCCTCTTTATCCACTCCCTACCGCCTCTTTATCCACTCCCTACCCCCTCTTTATCCACTCCCTACCCCCTCTTTATCCACTCCCCACCGCCTCTTTATCCACTCCCCACCCCCTCTTTGTCCATTCCCTACTCCCGATTTTTCCCCTGCCTCCTCTTATTTTGTGTCCTTGCTCCCTTTTCTCATCGTTTTTTTTTTTTTGCTTCCCACTACCTCAGCTTCTCTTCTCTACAGCCTTATTTTTTTAAATATTTTTTCCCACATCACACCTCTTTTCCTCCTGTTTTTTTCCCCAACCTTGTACCCATATACACTCCTCCCTGTACCCTTCGATTTTTTTTTCTTTTTCTTTTTCTTTCCTCCATCTTTTGTTTTTCTTTCTCATTATTTTCTCTTTTTTTCTCTTCTTCCTTTCCATTTTCTGCCATTATATCTTCTTTTCATTGTGTTCCTCTTATCCTTCATTCCCAATGTTTTGCAGACCACTGCATGGTCAACTTCATTAAAGAAAATCTCCTTGGATCCTCGCGAGAGTTTCGCAATCGTTTCATCAACCCCATTCAGAACGGCCAGTGCTCAGACTCAACACTTTCTGATGTTCGAGTCATGAAGAAACGTGCACACATTTTGTACGAGCTGCTCGCCGGCTGTGTACAGGTCAGAATAATACCTTCCCGCCATATAACGTGACACTCAACTGGGAATGGTTTGCTTTGACTTATTAAGCACAGTTCATGTTGCATCTCTTTGCCTTTATTATTACCTCTGACACCGAAGGTGGACGGAGGTTATGTTTTCACCCGTCTGTTTGTCTGTCTTTCTGTTTATGAGCAGGATATCTCAAAAAGTTATGGACGGGTTCCGACAAAATTTGGACGATGGGTTGCGTGTATGCCAAAGACGAATTGACTAGATTTTGGTGAAGATACGACACCGATTACTATATATATATATATATATATATATATATATATATATATATATATATATATATATATATATATATATATATATATATATATATATATATATTTTTTTTTTTTTTGTGTGTGCGATTCGTCACCATTGAGAGGTGGGGACAAAAATGATTTTAGCATTATATTTGAAAAGGTTGTGAACAGATTCAGACGAACTTGGTTGGCGAGTTTGTTAGGTGACAAGAGCAAGCCAATTCGATTTTGATTAAGGTACGGATCTAGATCCGGCTTTTCAGTGGGATGCAAAACCTAAACTGTTCATTCTGGCAGAGGTATGCACTCTACCGATTGCAGTTCTCGTTTTTGTTGTTATTATTATGACAACTATTATTAATATCATGACATTCGGAAAGGAGAGTATTCATATTGGTCCCTTCAGAATCCAATCTTAAGAAAATGGACGTGGGGGGGGGGGGTTGTTGGGGGGTTGATAGTATGAAACCCAATCAGGAAATTGGGAGCGATCCTGGAGATTTGCAGCAAATGACGTCTCCTGCAAAATCTATATTCAGGTCTTTCACACAATCAGTGTCAATACATTCAATAAATTGGCCGCCCATGTACTCCAAGTGGTTATGGTCCAGGTGGCATTGAATTTTACTTGCACACGTATATATTTGCGCAACTCGGCTGTATCAGCGCTGTTCCATGCCTGCGCACAACTGCAGTGTGGTAATCTTCACCCTGATGAAGCAGCACATACCGAACGTGGAAGGAACGAAGGAAGTGAGTTTACGAACAGCTTGGTGTCATTTAGCGCAAAACAAGATGGCTCATGCCTCAGGATATTTCAAAAGCAGTAGATTCTGACTGACATTCCTTCCCAGGACAATTTTCATCAAGGTGTCCTTTTTTATGCCATTAATGAGGTCCCGTCAGACTTGGACAGTTTGCAGAGACCTCACTCAGGTCTCCATTTGGTTGCAACCCCTCATGAGGATTAATTGTGAGGAGGATTACCCTTGCCAGAAGGAACCACATTTCAACAGTGCGATCTTTCCAGAATGACCCGCAAACAGCAGTCAAACATTGAATTTCGACCCAGATGGTTTGGAACAGGCTTCAAGCCACTGGCATAATAGCATGAGGTCCATAACGACCACCTGTCTGAATAGCTCTATTACAACTGGAGGGTGAACCATAAGCACCATGTTCATTTGACTCTGGACTTCAAAAATGGGTGTGCTCCAGTCTGCACACAAAGTGATGAGTGATTAATTGTGCCATTAGGCAACATGATCGGTTTGATGATGCCACGGCCTCATGGTGTGGGCTGGCATTGAAGTTGGCCAATGAACTGATCTTGTCATCATTCTGAGGGGTGCTTTGATTGGTATCCCATAAGATCATTCCTTCTGTAGTTTGTCTGTCCCAACAGAAAGATCCCAACTTCATCTTTATGGACGACGGCACCCATTCACTCGCATAGACTGGTCACCACAATCTCTGGACTGGTATCAAATTGAACATGCCAATGAAATCCTAAGGAGGCATTCCTGTGATCAACAAGTCCATGCACAGTATCTAAATCACCTGGTAGTATACCACATACAAAGCTTTCATCCGCAGCCTGATGGAGTACAGCTCTCCCCCCTGGGCTGGTGCTCCTGCCTCTCACCTTTCTCAGCTTCACGCTGTGGAAACCAATGCATTTCGGATCATTGGTATCTCCCGCGATGAGGCTGAGTCTTTTGGCCTCTCACTCCCTCACCGCAGGCAGGTCGGTTATGTTTCTGTCTTCTACCGTCTCCTCTCCGGTCTCACCTCCCCCTCCCCCCCCCCGCTCTGTCTGCGATTTGTCCAGACCATATTTCCGCAGGGTGCTCAAGGTCCGCCAACAACCCCCTTCTGGTAAAACTACCAAAATCACGAATCACTGCTCACCTTCACTCTTTCATTCCTCTTTTTTCCCCACCTATTGAATAAACTCCCACACTCTCTTAAATCGCATTCTTCCCTCCAGGCCTTCAAAACAGCTGTTCACCACCACCTCTTATCATCCCCCATCCAAATCCTCTATCTTTTCTACCCCCGTTAATCCACCCCAAACCCACCTCCTTCAAATTCCCTGCTTTCCTTCCTGAAAGTCCCTGTGGTGTCCATCTTGTATACCCCGTGTTCCCCGCCCCATCCCTGTCCCTTCCATCATGTCTGTTCCCCACTGTTTTGTCCTTCCCACTCCCGCCTCTCTTGTCTCATGCCTCCTTGCTGTGCGTTGTGTGTTAGCTCTCATACGAGCCTCGAGAAGGTATACAAAAAAAAAGTGACCTGAATGAAAGAATGGCACAACATCCCACAGCGAGCGCTGGATCGTCTGATTCGGTCAATGCAAGGCGTACATACTATTGTTGGGGTCAATGGTGGTAACTCATTATAAAAGCCATTTCTGCCAATGTACACCTTTTTGTGATAATTCAGAGACTGATAGCATTGCCAGTTTGCACACTCATTTTGGACAGCCACTTTGTTTTTCTATTTTGCATGACAGTCTAATTTTAGCTGATGTTAACCTCTGTTTATCCAGTGGCCAGATAATTTTATCAATGCCAGAAAGAGAAAGAGAGATAATGGGATGAACTGCAGTAACATACAATAATAGGATTGCCTTTGGTAAAGGCGCTGTCACACCTTGACGATTTAGCCAGCGTATGCCGACTTATGAAAAATTGTCTAAAACGCTGACACACGTCAAATACGTTATGGGTAAGTTTTGTATACGCTAAGAGCACGCTGAAAAACACTGCCATACTTCATAGTACGCTGGCTTTCATCGTTGTACTTTGCGGTTGTCCTCAAATTTTAGCATGCTTGAAATTTTTCGACGTATGCCAGCGTTTGACTCGCACGTTCCGCTACGCTGGCCATAAGTTGTCGGCACGTTATGCGATTGTTGACACACGCCGACACACGTTACTTGTAAGTTACTCATAAGTCGAAACGCGTCGAGATAATGATTAGCCTACCCGAAACTTATTTATAACCTATGAGTAATGTGTTGTAGGCACGTTACACGATCGTTGCACACACGTCAAGGCACGTTATGCGATCGTTGACGCACGTCGAGGCACGTTACTTGTAAATTACTCATAAGTCGAAACACGTCGAGGTAATCCTTAGCGTACCCAAAACTTATTTCTAACCTATGAGTAACGTGCTTTGAACCTATGGGTAACGTACCTCCAACGAATATTGACGTATGTAGACGTATTTGATTGACGTCTTCCGGACGACCACAGAACTTACTGAACGTGTTTCTAATTTACAGCTACCGTATAATGGCGTATTGGCAGCATTTAAAAAAAAATAATAAAAAACATAACTTCCGATATTTCGTCACGTGCCATTACGTCACGTCCGATTTCCTCTTCAGTTTGCTCATATCTTATTCTTAGTTCCTTCTCTGTGAATATTTTCTGTTTGAGGATATTGTCACGTCGACGTCGAAACTTAAAAGCAAATGTCCGAATAGATTTTAAAATTCGTGATTGACAAAAAAAACCATAAAAACAACAACAACAACTTCAGATATTTCATCACGTGCCTTCACGGAACCAAGGAGAAAAAAAGAAAATGTGCCTTGACGGAGAAAATAAGTTTCGGGAATGCTAAATATTACCTCGACGTGTTTCGACTTTTGAGTAACTTACAAGGAACTTGTGTCGACGTGTGTCAATGATCGCATAACGTGCCTACAACTTATTCCCAGCGTAGCGGAATGTGTGAGTCATACGGCGAGTACGTCGTAAAATTTTCAGCAAGCTTGAAATTTCACGACGTACGAGACGTACCATGAAATATGACAGCGTACTTTCAGCGTGTTCTTAACTATACAAAACTTAAGGCCCGGTCACACCTTGACGTTTTAGCCAGCGATGGCAACATATTAAAATGTATGTAAAACGCTGGCTTACGTTGAACTTTTGATGTTTTTTTAAAGATTCGGACGTATTCATAACGAGTTGGTCTTATGTATAACGCATTGGTAACGGACACAGAACGTTTCGTTGTGTTATAGATAACTTATACCAACGAATGCTGAACCTGTTGTCGGCCTACACAACCGATGCCCAACGATAGTCTAACTTAGGCAAAGCGCGTTGCACGCATCGCCGACGATGTCGTGACGTAGCCTATTAAAAGGCTGACGCACAACGATTCGAATCATAACTGCCGTAGAAATGGAAGTGTCAACATCGCGGTCACACCTTGGCGATCTTGCCAGCGTATGCCGACCTAAGAAAAATGTGTCTAAAACGTTGGGGCACGTCAAATACGGT
>NC_140976.1:53201960-53246960 GCF_056783735.1 Eptatretus burgeri | reverse complement strand
CCAAAAAATAGCCGAGCATTGTTTCCGTACCCAAGTACCGAAGCTGAATCCTCAAGTTCCGTGTTAATTTATCTTGGCGTTAATGTCCTTGTTCTTGTTATCGCTACTTCAGACTTGTACTCATTGGGGAAATGTAAATTTTGGACTCATTCTATTTTGAGAAATGTAAATTTCAGACATTGTTTAATTGGTTCTCTTCTTACACTGTGCCATGATAATGAAATTCCACGTCATTGTCGGTTAAATCTTGATCAATGTTATGTCACGAAGTCAAGGTAATTAAAAACTGAGAACCCAAATTAAATTTGTGAAAATGTGGACGAGCAAAATTGAATGGTATGTTGACACACGTTTTTCATAAGGATGGCTTCCCCCTTTCTCTTTTGAGGAGTATAGCTATTTAAACATTTGTCTTTGAGAAATGCTGAAGCAACCTTCAAAATGAACAGGCGAATCAAGCGACCAAATGAAACGTGTAACCCGAACAAAGGTGTTTTTTTTTAGCTTTAAAAAACAAAAAAAATTCAATCAAATGAGATCACACACTCAACCTGTCCGCCAAGTTTCATCCGAATTTGAGATATCCTGCTCACAGACGGACACTGACACAAACGGGTGAAAACAACGTCCATCCATCTTTGGTGGTGGAAGTAATTACTATTCTTATAAGCTGTTAAATAGAGCTCATTCTGATCACTCATTCTTAGTTTACGTGATTCATTTTGCTGCGTGCAGATATGCAAGCACAAATCCACTTCATCAGATTATATAAAGCTTATATTTATTATGTCTGCACATAGGATGTACCCATCTGGTTGCGCTCTGCAAGCATATTACACTGGTATTTGATAAAGCCAAGTTTATACTCTGCCTTTGTCATACGAGGATGTTGTCGAAGCCAAAAGGATGATGAATTTTCTCAATCAAATGTTGGGACATTTTCTTTGGAAAATTTATTGTCCTGGCTTTTCTACCCATGCGGAGTGACTCTTTTTTTATAAAGATTATTTTTCCAGAAGCCAAAAGAGGTTGCTTAAGATGCTAAAAATGAGCTGTTGCTCTTTTGCAAGGAGTTGCAAGAGGTTTGGGTCGTTTTTGAAGTCACGCCCCCCCCCCCCCCACAAGCATTCAATGACACAACAACTCCCATTACCCACTCCTCGCAACCTGTTATGTTCAACTCCCATGTATTTTCTAATTTCGTTGTTTTTGTAATTAATTGATCTCATTACCTCCGCCACCGAAGGTGGGCGGGGGGTTAGGTTTTCACCTCTGTCTGTCTGTCTCCATCTAAGCAGGGTATTTTAAAAGTTGTGGATGGATTCGGACCAAACTTGGTGGGCAGGTTGGGTGTATGACATGGATGAAATAATTTGATTTTGGTGAAGATCTGGATACGAGAATTTTTATAGTGATTCTTCACCATTGAAAGATGGGGCCAAAAAACGATATATATGTAGCATGACATCTCATAAAGTTGAGACGAGTTATGACAACTTGGTTGATGAGTTGGGTGGGTGACAAGAACAAGCCGATTGGATTTTGGTTAAGGTCCGGATTCAGATCCGACCTACCAGTGGGATATAAAAAATAAACTGTTCAGCCTGGTATGTGTTCTCACGAGTGCTGTGATAGTTGTAATTATTTTTGTTTTCGGTATTTGTAGCTTTTTTTAAAATGGCAGTCCAATATAGATACAGTATTGAGTAACGAATAGTAATGAGTACGTTGACTCATGAAAGACCACGTACAGGCAAGACAATGAGTGAAATCCAAAAGGTCTTTCAAGCCCAAAAGGAGAGCACTAACTCAATTTAAATTTTCATCTTCCAAAATTGAGAGGAGAGGGGTAACGGGACTTTGTGCACAACCTGTACTGTATTTTTTTTATTTAATTAAGAGTGGCGATGACGATTGAGGCTTCACTCATCTGTATCAATGGTGATCCATTCATGTCAGCTCTTGGAATTCATCCGGTCTCACCAGCCCCCCGCCACCCACCACATCCTTTCCACACCTTAGCTCCCACTGTCCCTTCCTGTGCCCGCTGCAGTGTATTCCACATATGTTTGTATGATCGACTGTCCTACAATCCCCTTCTCCGCTCCTCCGTTCCTCATTGCCTTCTTTTGTACAATCACCGATGCACTTTCTCCTCCACCCCCTTTACTTGCAGGCATCTTCCTAATGAAGGTTCTTTACACTCTTCCTCTTCATTATCTCATGCGTGTGTGTGTGTGTGTGTGTGTGTGTGTGTGTGTGTGTGTGTGTGTGTGTGTGTGTGTGTGTGTGTGTGTGTGTGTGTGTGTGTGTGTGTGTGTGTGTGCGTGCGTGCGTGCGTGCGTGCGTGCGCGTGCACGTGCATGCGTGTGTGTGTGAATGTGTATGCATATATATATATATATATATATATATATATATATATATATATATATATATATATATATATATATATATATATATATATATACATATATATATATACATATATATATATATATACATATATATATATATATATATATATATATATATATATATATATATATATATATATATATATATATATATATAATATTTCAAAGTCCTGCCCACCATTCTTTTTGAGATTTCCAGACATGTATCCAATAAATCGCTTACAAAATAAAACTTTAAACCTTTTGTTTGTTTATCGTCAGCCATAGATGTCTTATTCCTTTCAGGGGTAACTATATGTGTTTCGATCCTACCAACGAATCCTGTGAATTTTTCCTTGCTTTATTGTGGGCAGATAGTTGAGTCATAATAAACAATAAGACAGAACAAAGAAGACGTAGCAAATTGAAAGGTCACTTTTCATGTCTGTTCCATCCCTGACATTCTAATCACACCACTTCCCTGTCTCATTCATACAGATTCTAAGAACAGCTCATGGTGGCACTTGTCAAGTCACATAAAATGGTTTATTGATGGCGATGTTTTTATTTGATCCCTCATTCTCACCTTCAAATCGCTTCTCACCATGACAAAAAAAGAAATAAACACTCCAGATTTGCGTGAACATATTTGCTCTGGTCGATGGTGAAAGTTGCACTTCTCATTTATTTTTATTTTTTTTTCTCTTTTTTTTTTTCTTCCTCTCCATCCCATCCATGGTTCTCCACAGCGGAAAGATTACACGGCGCTGACAAAGTTCCTGCCGCCCAAACACGAGTACGTGCTGTCCGTCCGTTTGAGCCCCCTTCAATGTCAGCTATACAGACACTACTTGGACCACTTCTCTGGTACTTCACCACGCCGTTCTGCATATCCGAGTTGAATTGATCTCTTGTCAGGGCCCATAAATAGCCACGGCACTGACCGAAAGGCTGACAGTAGCCTTGTCAAAAAGCCATTGTGGGTTTTTTCCCCCCCTTTCAAATGGTTGTGACTGACATGGGGCAGTCGGTTTAATCCCCCCCCCCCTCATCCTGCTGAAGCACTATGTGCTTTTGATGTTACCAGTGAGAAAACGAGGAGCCAGGTAACTCAAAACCTCTTGTGGCACATCTATTCTGTCTTCACCGGACCAATATTACAAATGGCCTTGTGGTGAAAGCGGTTGCTTTCTTATTGGTAGGCCAGTAATGTCAAATTGGGCTTAAAGCAAATACTATCAGTTGAAGTGCAATTAAAGCCATGTCACTTATAAGAGGGTAAAATGCACTGCTTTAACAACAGCACCCAAGAGAGCTGAGAATGGTTCGTGCTAAATTTACTGGGACAGATTGAGTGTCATTGCACAAGATTTCTCTAATTGCTTTTTGGGGAATGGAGTGAGGAAAGGTGTTTTGAGGGAAGGTTGGGGAGGGTGGAGGGATGTGCATAATGTGGAGGCAGCAGACACGAGTGAGCAGTGGTGAAGAGATTCCTCATTCGGTAGAGATGGGTGGGAGTTTTTGAGGTGAGGAGGAAGAGAACATTTCATATTCCAGGTCCAGACTCTTCAATCAGGTGAGAGAATATCCGTCATGAGCGGCGGCCATCAAATCCATACTATGCCTTTTATACTTGTCAGTTAAAAGCTATATCTTGTGGTATTTGTAAGCATCAGAAAATGCCTGTAAATGAATGATTAAATTGACGGTTACATGTTCTAAGTTTCATTTAGCACGGATCGGTAAATTATAAAATATACTGCTTGATGCAATGAGCTGATTTTGACTGTAGAAGGAAATATTGTATTTCAAATTGCCTGGTGAGATTCGTGAAGATGCTGGAACATTCTCAGACAAAACTTCCAGGAGAGACGAGAATCGCATTTGCTGGAAGGCACGGGATTGTTCTGTGATACTATATAAACCCGCGAGAGGGAGGTGTCGAGAGACTGGTGACATGTGATGAGAATTGCGTTTAGATCGTCCCCGTGCTCGGTTTAACTCTGATGAGTGAACAAGGTGTTGATGTCCAGAGCGGTTGTTAACGCTTGGAGCCGATAATAATCAGGTTGATTGAAACTCATTATAATTGTGCACCGGGAAAGAATTCCTTTGAGCTCTTGAATCATCTTGTACGGGCCAGCGTACGAGAGAGAGAACACCGTGACAAGACTCAATTCTTCAACAGCCACGGTGGATGAGGTGAACACGCCTGAGTTGTGCCAGCAGGACTGGGACACTGGGCGGCAGAATCAACTCAACGCGGGAATCAGAGTTGGACATTGAATGTAATGGTGAACTTCCTCATTTGACTTTGCATCTGCTTATTTGACATACAGGTTTCAGAAACGTTACGCTGTTGATGTGATCACTGCAACGCCGCTCAGAAGTCACAGACCCCAACTGACAAAGATCCATTCGAGTGGTAGCCGACAGGTACGTTCGTTCAGTCTCGTGAAGCTCAAAGCTTGGATTGCAGTCGTTGGAGAACGTGCTGGGTTCGGCAACACGAATAACGTACATACACTGAAGGGAAGGAAAACCCTGAGGTGCGTGTATTCCCCCCACCCCGCCCTCCGACAATACTGAACAATACTATTAAAAAACATTATTATTCATTGGTAATGAAGTATTCCAGCAATTTGAAACTAAGAAAAAGTCGAGGATCCTCAGGCATGAACTTCTTCAATCCTGGACTCCAGCTCCGGCCCGCAGTCATTTTTTCATCCGGTTCGCGACTCGTTTCCAGCCACGTGGTGAAGGATGGAATTGTGACGGTGTCAGGATACAGCCATGCTCTCAACATTGGTGTTCTGCCCCTCCTCGCATCGCAACTGGCATGATCCTGGATCTATTATCACGATTACAAGGAAAAATGGTCATGCACAGTTAATTGATCATTTTAACTCCATCTTTGATCACCAAAACTATAAATAGTTGTTGACTTTCATTATTTTAAGGCCAGATACGAGGGGGTGGGGGTGGAGGGAAGAAATGAGAGAAAGGACAACTCCTCGGTCTTCTTGATTCGCTTGTGGGAGTTCTTCACGTTTTACCGTCTTGTTTCTTTCGTTACCTATTCTGAGATTGAAGGACGAGCGAGCGGTTACAGGAGCTTTGGGAACACGAGAAATCCCAGAGGACACACAAGCTCGCTATTATTCCTGCTTACTGTCATTTCCATCTGTGAGGTTTTTGAGCTGAGAGACAGCTGTGGGCATTAAGCCGGGCAATTTAATCAGATCCTGCGCAAGGATTGTCTCGCCGAGATCTGCGCTTGTTATGCATAAATTTTATTTCCGTTGACATTCCGATGTGACTGCACACGTACACATTTACGAGTTGGGAGCTTAGGATAGGTATATTTTATTTGTCAGTGCCGAGGGTAATGCAGTGAACAGAACCGTGAAGCTCACACTTTGAACTCCATCTCGCATCAGTCCCATCCAGGGTCCACACTCGGCGCTGTTTAATTCGCCCAGGTGTCCGCACCACCAACAGCCTCGCAATCCCAATTTTCATTTATTTCGCTGAATGAAATTGCATGGCTGTAAATATGTTGTACGAATTTGTGGTCATTACGCAAGCGCGGGCCATCGTTTTAAATGAAAAAATGCCGTAGCCAGTGTGCGTGCAGCAAATTCCCTTTTATTTCCATGGCAGCTTGAAGTTTGGGGTGTGTGATGACCATGTCTCCCACAAATACAAATGAGCTTGCAAGCCCGCACAACCTGTCGCCACATCATGAGCTCAACGGAGAGATCTCAAGGTGTTGGGATCTCCACGCTTAAGAGAAACTGCCATTGTTTAATTTGGCTTGGTGCCGTCAATTCCTGCAATGAACGATCAGCTGTTGAGTGTGATGCTTGTTCGGATGAATGAAATGGAGTTGGCTGAGTGCACGAAATCGGAGAAATTATGACGAGTTATCAATTTATTTTATTATAATATTTTTTATTTCCCCGAGCCATCGATTTCCAGCGTTCACAAGTCGGTGAAATGATAGTTGCAGGTACTGTACTCTTCTTCTTTCCTGATATCATTCTTTTGCCACAACCATGCGCCCTTTTGTTCGAATCAGCAGACAGTTTTGGAGCAGTGGGATTTTGGGGTCTTTTGTTGGACCAGCATGTCGTGACCTTGTGGGTAATCTTTAACTGATTTCTACTTTGTGTTCATTTGGATCACTAGATCCTGGGTCGACTGGGAGCACGCTCACATTTGAGCTGTCTTACCTGGTAATCTTAGACACCCTGGCAAAATTCCCAAATCCTGCTCCGACAACTGCTGCTGGGGCCAATGGCAACCCCTCCCCTCTCCTCCACCCCTTCCCAGTGTATTTTTCTTCCTCAGGAAACTGCTTTGGCAGTCCTTGACACCCTGGGAAGTACATGGAATTCATCCAACTCAATCCACTTGCCGCAGCATCAAAATACGTATTATTTTTGTCATACTTCACGTGATTACAATCACAGCCTGCTGTGGTCGTTACACACCTGGGTAAGGTTGTACAGTGCTGTGCAGGATTTTGATGACCAAACTAACAATTCTGTACCAATTTCAACCCCTCCTACTGCCCCACACAATCTTCCAGGCTGTGCGATGTCAAATGAGGCGGGTAAGGGTCGGGTGGGCACAAAGCTCTTCACAGACTACCAAATGCTGAGTCGTATCTGGACTCATCCTTGGTGCCTGCAGTTGGATTACATCAGCAAAGAAAACAGGGTGAGTTCTACTGTGTGATACACCAACATGCCTCACACACAAACAATGGCATTTGGTGTCCTCATCTTCTGACTTTGGTTTTGACACTTCGGTTTCCCTGAGCGATGGTCGGGTAGCTAAGTTTAGCAGTGCGTGTTTTGTTTTTTTCCTGAGCTCTCCATAAAGGTGGTGCTCAAATCCGTGCCGGCAGGAAGGTGGGTATTTTGAGTCGAGCTTTCCCTTTCGATGTGGTTGTCCCATCTGCAAAGCTGACACAAACACAAAGCTGCCCTTATTCTCACACACCATTTTTCTGTTTGTTTGTTTCTGTATATCTTGAGAATAGAACATTGTCAGGCCACCAAACTGGCAGACATAATGCGGGCCCTGTGGCGAGGTCCTGGAGTTGGGGGTGGTAGGGGAGCAGTGGTGATGTTGGGCGAGAGGGAGTTGTGGGGAGGGTGGAAGGAGAGGCCTTGAACGGTTTACATGATCACAACCAAATTTAGTACACTCATTGGGGACTAAGATGGGGGGGTATTATTTTTCGGGTGAGAGTATGGCAGAGGAAGAATCGCGGGGGGGGGGGGGGAGTGAGGGTTCTCTCTATCAGGGTCTGTCAGCTCCACAGGTCACAGTAAAACAAGTTATAATCAATATAGACTTCGTAACTTAGTCAACTTAGAGAGGATTTGGAATTGTAACTCGGTAGGGATAGTTTAGGTCCCATGGGGGGGGGGGGTGGTTAATGATGAAAAAATTCCTTATTGGCTTTACTAGATTAAGAAGCGGGGTTTGGATTCGGGGGAAGCGTAATCTATTTCAGTATTTAAATTGATCATGATCAAACCTTTCAAGGATAGTGTATCTCATGACACCTTTGGTAAAAAAAAAACTTTGGGCACGTACACTGGCCATGTTCCATTCAGCTTCCATCATTATGACCCTTTGAACAAGTTCGTCGGAAGGTATGATGTGATGTAAGCATCGGCGAGCCAGTGGTTTTGCTGCTAGTTTCACTTTTGTTTCCATTTGTTGAAGACGATGTGGAAGAGGTTTCAAAATTAAGTTGGAGTTGATGAAAGAAAACACGAGGATCATAGACTTGACTGATGATGACAACCCCGACGCGTGTGTAAAGACTGTCTTCCACCAGATAAAAAGGTTCATCATCGTACATTTCAGTTTTTCCTTCTGCAGTCATCGAAGACTCGTGGAGAAGCGTGTTTACGTATCATGCATGAATTTCAACATGAGGAGACAATAGACGAATCGATACATTGTGCGGGTCCTCAGCATCACGAGCTTTGTGCCTGAGATGGAAAACCAAAACAGGCCTTCCTCCTTGTTTGCCGTTCTTTGCGGAAGCGATCAAAACCGATAAACGCGGGTACCCAAAGTCGTCGATAGTGCGTCACAGAATGAACTGGAGGGGCACTCAGTCGAGAGCGCATACCTCTGCCATGCAATGCCTGATCCGGTAGAACGTATCGAGCCCAATAAATTTTTGAAATGTCATGCCATATATCGTTTTTGGCCCAATCTCTCAATGGTGAAGAATCACTTTGAAAATTACATCCGGATCCGGATTCGGATCTTCACCAAAATTGAATCGTTTCTTCCTTGTCACACACCCAATGTGTCCACCAAGTTTTGTCTGAATCCGTCCACAACTTTTTGAGATATCATGCTATATATTTGTTTAGCCCGATCTATGAATGGTGAAGAATCCTTAAAAAATTCTAGTAGCCGGATCCGGATTCAGATCTTCACCAAGATCTAATCAGTTCGTCCTCGTCACACACACAACCTGTCCACAAAATTTCATCCGAATCCTGCACACAGACAAACAAGTGGACAGACAGACAGAAAGGGGTGAAAACATAACCTCCTTCACCTTCGGTGGCGGAGGTAATGATCGCCTTTGAAATTGTATTGAGACACGTGAAAATGAAAAAGAGAAGCCCCCATCTCCCCTCCCCCGACGCATATTCTCTAAACGATGAATCGTCGATCAGTTCCAGGCGTGCTGTTTTGTGGCCGTACACGTTTTCCAGCGAGACGAGATGTTTCAATCGGATCACTTTGAACCATAGCCGTGGAATCGCAAAGATCGGTCTGATTCGACGGGGCTTTTGGGGAGGGGGTATTCGGCGGCGCCTGTTGTCGTAGTCGATAGAAGGGAAGGTGGTTATTGCATGATTGAAGTTGCACATTTGTCGTCCAAGTGTGCATGAATTCCTTTCCATTTCCACACACTATTTGTTTTATGGGAGAGAGAAAGCTGCTTGAAACCAGCTGCTTTCTATTAAATGGCCAAGCAATGAGTGGATTAATTATTTGCCCTAAGTTCCGCCTCTGTTTCACTTTTTTTTTTGTCGTTGTTATTCCGTTCAGGGGGAAGTTGGTGGCGCACTGCCTTTTCTTCGGTGAAAATTTAGTGCCCATCCCAAGGATGGTCTAACGCGTTTGATCTTGACCTCCACTGAATGCGGGCTGGCACCGCAAGCCCACTCAACCGAGGCAGAGCAGCGGATCACTCCCTCCCAGGAGCTTGTTTGTGAACAAACTTGGCTTTCGTGAACGGTCCAGTTATGGCATAAATTATTCTGAGACCAGCTGTTGCCAGAAACTTCTTCCTCAAGTCCTTTACGCAGCCTTGAGTTTTTTCTGGGTTTGAACCAACAACCCGTACTACTCTAGCCTTACGTCTTCTACCACAAGGAAACCATATCCACTAAAAGTCAGAGGGCAGAAAGGCAGAGATGACTCGCGCAAAGGAATCGTGGCTGTTTACAGTCCCTTTCGATTGCAGGAAGGAGGTCGAGTGAAGCGAGCGAGCGAGCTAGTGATGAGGGCAAAGGTTGTCATGATCATTTTATTGCACATGTTTGATGCAGTCTTAGGATGTTTTTGAGAACAATGACAACTGTTTCTCCTGGCAACGTAAGGTTCAGATACTCCACACCCCCCAACCTGCCCTCTCTCTCTCTCTCTCTCTCTCTCTCTCTCTCTCTCTCTCTCTCTCTCCCTCTCCCTCTCCCTCTCCCTCTCCCTCTCCCTCTCCCTCTCCCTCTCCCTCTCCCTCTCCCTCTCCCTCTCCCTCTCCCTCTCCTCTCTCTCCTCTCCCTCTCTCTCTCTCTCTCTCTCTCTCTCTCTCTCTCTCTCTCTCTCTCTCTCTCTCTCTCTCTCTCTCTCTCTCTCTCTCTCTCTCTCTCTCTCTCTCTCTCTCTCTCTCTCTCTCTCTCTCTCTCTCTCTCACTCCCTCTCTCTCCCTCTCGCATTGTAGTTTGCCCTCGCATGATTTATCACGGATTTTATAATTTAATCTCATCTTTCTCTCTTTGCCAACTCGTCCCCATCGCACCTGACTCAATCAGTCAAGTAGATTTAGCTCGTGTATCCTCGGTGCGAGTCATGATTGAGTTTTGTGAGCTACCACCCTTCTCACCTGGAAGGCCCAAAAATTCATCCTCCAGATTAATTTTTGCTAAATTCTCTGTGTGACATCGAAATTGTCGTAGCTGAACTACCCCACCCCATCCCTCCCCTCAACCTGAAAGCGCTGAATCATCTGAACAGTACTGAATAGCTTGGCAGGGGTATCACCTAGTTGATGACCTGAATGCCTGGTCTTCTCCCCAAACCCTGTCAGCGTAGCTTTCTAAGCGGTGATTTATTTAGGTAGGAAATGGCTTTGGCATCTCCGACGGAGATAAAAACACGCACAGAATTGCTTAATGAAGTAAGCTGTGTTACCGTGCTGTGCCTGGCAGGGCTACTTTGATGCCGAGGACAGCATGGACGATTTCATTGCCTCATCTGATGAGGATTCATCTGTCAGCTGTCTCAGTGACTCAGAGCCCTCTACCAGGTATGTGCATTGACCAAAAAAAAAAAAGACATCATCGTTTTAATGATTTGTACGATCTCAACGGTGATCAATTCTGCAACTATATGATGTGATATTGCGGTAAATCATGATTTGAAGATTATTTACAGCTGGACAGCTCACAAAAACCTGCTCGGCAAACGGTGCATCATTGTTAGTTTCTGTTCCACACAAGTCAGGTCGACATACGCTGACGCAGTCCGACACGGTAATATGTAGACTTTGTATTTATGTGCTCCGACCTGTAAATTGGACATCTTCCAATCATCCACCTGAATGGGCACAACACTGCATAGCGCAATGACCCACCCTGTGAACAGGACATTCTCATGACTTGGTTTCAGGCGTACGCTCATCACTCAATGTACAGCTTTGGAATGGCAAATAATGCTCCGATTTTTCAGGTTTCAAATGACGTGCCGTTTGGTACTTATTTCACTCTGCGATCATCAACAGCATCGGCTGAGATTGATGTTCAATTTGCGATTCTGTGTTTTGATCATCCCAGCAACTCTCCACCGCCACCCACTCCCTCCCCAACCCCAACTCCCTTTTACACTCCCACCTCCGGCGTTATGTTCACACTATACTCCTAATTGCGATCGGTACACGTGTGCGTGTGTACGTGCGCACAAAAGCGAGATTGCAGCTCATTCTTGAAACACAAGCAATCCACATACAAGGTTATCAAATAACGAAGAATTGCAACTACTGTATCTCGGATTAATGTGTTTCTGTCACACGAGATTTTACACAAGATGTACGAAACAACAACAAAAGGTAGCGCATTGCATTTGTACAGTCGTATTTTGTTTGCGAGCACTTTGCTTTGTACAGAGTGTTCAAGGCCCTGGCTCATCCTGGGAGCAACCAGACTCGATGGTTCGTGTCCTCTCTGAGTCTGTGAGGTCGGCAGTTCAAACCCCGGTTCGGTCGTACCAAGGACTTTACATGATGAACAAAAAACAATGGAACGTGCTGCTTCCTTGTTTGACATTTAGCGCTTAAAAAGGACAAGCATAGAAAATCCCCCATAGGGTGACGTCCACCGAGAGGAGGAAATTCTCGGAGTGCGGTGAGGCGCTGCCATTGTTGTGACGTCACTGGTACGTGTGTGTGTGTGTGTGTGTGTGTGTGTGTGTGTGTGTGTGTGTGTGTGTGTGTGTGTGTGTGTGTGTGTGTGTGTGTGTGTGTGTGTGTGTGTGTGTGTGTGTGTGTGTGTGTGTGTGTGTGTGTGTGTGTGTGTGTGTGTCAGTTCCACTACGAGCCTTCAATCCTGTAAAGAGGGGGGGGGGGTAACCATTAAAAAAAATTATAGGCCAAGTCACAGCAGGTGTAACCAAACCCTCACAGATCAAGGTATGCTCGCCACTGTGGGACGCAAAGGGAAGTGGAAGTTGCTCTGATAAAAGGGATAGGTCAGGTCAGGTATGGGAGCATGTGCCAGAACAGCGCGTCGCTGCGTCCACTTTCCGCCGGTACTCCAGGGGCCTCCGTCTGGCCATCCCCCAGGCAGATGCCAGGCCCATCCCCATCTCCTTGAGATGATGGTCAACCTGCTGCAACCATGAGGCACGTGGTCGGCCCACTGGCCTCCTCCACTCATGAGACTCCTCGCGGGAGAATCCTGGGTGAGCAGGATCAGCGTCCAGGAAAAGCGAGGCCACATGTCCTTTGGCCGCAGCTGGCGCTCACGGACTATGCAGGTAAATCTCATCCGAGTCTCTCTCCCAGCAACACTCGTTGGACACAAAATCCGACCAGCGATAGCCAGATTCTCCGAAAGACCGTGCCAAAGGAATTAAGTCTCGTCTCAGATCCTTGGTCAAAGTCCAAGTCTCGCACCCATAGAGCAAGACTGGAAGTACCAAGGACCTGAGGCTAGGACTTTATCACTCCCGCACAGGTACCGGCAGCGCTACACCCATGATCCAGTGAATCCGCAGCTCCACAGGCCCGACCCAGACGTCTATTGACCTCCGGCTCACAACCTGCGGAGACATGAATATCACAAGGTAAGTGAATCTATCCCGACCTCAACATCCTCTACAAACTGACACAGACAGGACAGCAGCATCCAAGATGTCTGCAGCTGGATCTGTTTTGACCCAAGAAATCCGTAATCCCAACGGCTCAAACTCCTCATTCAGCACCTCGAGGGCCCAAGAGGATGTCTAAAATCGCAAAGATGACTGCATCATCTGCAAAATCAAGTCCGAGATCTTGACATTGCCAAACGATGCACACTTGATCTCTCCGACATCCTCCCAAAAATCCAGTCCATACAAGTGCTGAAAAGTGTGGGGGCAAGTACACACCCCTGACGAACTCAGTAACAACTGGAAATAAGTCAGAGATGGTACCACCACACTTACAGCACCTCTCAGCTACCAGAGTAAGTTTAGGCATCAGATCGATCAGTTTGTTGGCACCCCCACGAAGGCCAAGAATCCTCCAGAGAGGACATCCCGATTCACTGAATCGGGCAGCTTTGAGATCAGCATAGGCTGCAAACAGCCCCTGCCGAAACTCGTCTGCGTTCGGTGAGAGTTCTGAGGTCTGGGATACGGTCAATCGTTGACCCCTCTTTGGTGTAAAGCCTGACTGCTCTGGACGCTGGTGCTCAAGCAGATGGTGGCGAACCCTATCAAGAATTATCCGAGCAAAGACCTTGCCCGGCACTGAGAACAGCGTCACCCTCGGTAGTTGTTGCAGTCTTGGCGATCACCTTCCCTTTCAGAGAGGAACAGCAAGGCCCTCTTCAGTCCAGTTGGGATGATGCCTGTGTTCAGGCAAGAGCCTAGCTTGCATGCAACGGCAGTGCAGCATTTCCACCAGCCTTGAAGTTCGGCATGGATGCCACAGATCCTGGGCTTTGCCCCGTTTCAACTGGTTCGCAGCCCATGTTTCCACAAGCGATGGTGGACCACAGTCGGTGGGGTCAGCAGCAGGGATGTAACACCCTTGGCGTCAACTCGACAGCTGGGGATCAGCCTGGTACAACCGCTCAAAGTAACCGGCCCAGCGGACTCTCACTTCAGGCTCCTCTGTCAAGCCCTACCCTCTCTGCTGAGAACTGCAGTGCTCCGAGGGATGGGCTTGGATGAGCGTAATGCACGAATTCCCCTGTAAGCGGGACGAGAATCACCTGTCCACAGGTGATGCTCTACCCCCTCACAGATTCCTCGCACATAGGCCTCCTTGTCCACCCTCAGTGCACGTACAGTTTACGCCTCGGCTCCTGAACAGCTCCAGCTCACCATTCAGCCTGGCCCTGCTGGTCAGCTAATTTATCCAGTGTCCTTGAGAGACAAATTCTTCTTTGCCCTGCGGTGAACTCCAAGGCATCCACCGGCAACATCAGGACGGTGGTCTTGAAGGTGCTCCACAACTCTTCAGGACCCCAAAGCACCCAGACCCCAGAGTGTCCCTCAGCCTGTTCGCAAACTCCTCCAGCTCTCATCCCTGGGCTTGGCAACATCCAGCCTAGGCTGGGATGGTACCATTCTCCAGGATTTAGGTGCAGCTTTACAGGTTGCTGCAACAAGCCTGTGGTCAGTATTGAGGAACTGAGCACTCCGGTGAGCCTGCAGTTCTGGATCATCCTCCAACGACCGTCAGGGACATGGTCAATCTCACTGCCACACCGCCAGCGTTGGAATACCAAGTCAGCGATGAGCTTGCGAGCTGAAACCATGAACCAGCCACCCCTAGTCCATGACCTTGCAAAGTCAAGGAACTTAGTGCTATTCTGGTTCATAGTTCCTGACCCATGGGGACCAACACACACCTCATAACCATCTATCAGTTCCAGTTACATTCATTGAAATCCCCAAACTAGAAGTGTATCTCGTCTGAGGCACTGATCAACCACAGACTCGAGTGTGGCGTAGAATGTGTCCTTCACGGTAAGATCACTCGCCTCAGTCGGAGCATAAATAGAGACCAGGAAATGACACCTAAGGAGTAGCGAATCCTTAATCTCATAATACGCTCGTTGACGGTGTTACCTCAATTATCATTGAGGTCAGCTTATTGGACACAGCTACAGCAACAACTTGGGTAACCATCAGAAGCGACCAGACCAATAGTAGGTGTAACCACCCACCATATCTCGCCGCAATCGGTCTCCGGAGCCTCAGAGAGCTGCAATCCCGATGTCAGAGCGCTTGAGCTCAGATGACAACACGAGACAGGTGATCATCCTCTCTTAGGAGATAGGACATTCCAGGCACCCACCGAAGGGACCGCCTCAGAGTTAACCCAAGGAGACGTAGATCGGTGAATGAACACCTCCAACGCCACTCCGACACGCTCTCCATGATCTGACCCGGGATGTGCCAGTGGTTCCTCTATCAAAGTTGGGGGTCGAAAACTTGCTACAATCCATCGTCACGATTGAGCTGTATGAAGCTGCTGGGGCGGCGCTCCCCCTGCTGCCATATGCGCTGTCTCTTTATTAAGCGCGCCGCCTTCTTTTTTTTCTTTTTGATGTAATGATGTACCTGCCTATGGGGGGGGGGAAGGGGGGGGGGGGGGGGGCGGTATGATGATGATGATGATGTTAATTATTATTCAATGATAATGTCATGCTGCTGGCGGCGCTCTTTGTGTGTTGTGGCAGCGGCAGCGGGCTGGCGCAGCCCGGCGTATGCATGGCTGGCAGCGGCGCGCTGGCGCTTCCCAGCGCCTTTGTGGCAGCGGCTGGCCTGGCGCCTGTGTGTGTCGTGTGTGTGCCTGTGTGTGACCTGCTGTGGCGCATTATCCCGGCGCGGTGGTGGCATTTTGCGGCTGTTGTGTGTCTTTGTTGTGCGCATTTGCTGGCGTGGTATCGTGTAATGGCTGGCGCGTTGTATTTGTGTGATGGTATCGTGTGATGACTGGTGACTGGTAATGTGTGTTCTGTGTGTGACATTTGTGCGCGCATCTGTGTTGTGTGTTTGGCGGTATCGGTGTGCGGTATTGTGTGTGTGTCCTCGGCTGGCTGGTATGTGTGATACGCGCGCGATGTAATCTGGTTTGTACCTCTGGTAATCCGCTGGCTGGCGGCTCTTCCCTCTGTGACTCTGGCCCCATTTTGTGTGTATCGCGATACGCCCTCCTCATTTATTACACGGCGTGTGTGGTATTTCTCTGCATTGTTGACCTTGTGTCTTTGTGATGAAGATTAAAAAAAAAAAAAAAAAAAAAAAAAAAAAATGATTGATTATCTAAAAAAATATATTATAAAAAAAAAAAAAAAAAAAAATATGCTTGTAAGCACTCATAAAAAAAAAACAAAAATAAAAAAAAAAAAAAAAAAAAAAAAAAAAAAAAAAAAAAAAAAAAAAAAAAAAAAACAAAAAAAAAAAAAAAAAAAAAAAAAAAAAGTCCCTTGTTTAGGTTTTGCGGATAAATAGTTCTGTGATCAGCTGGGTCTCGTCCTGCCACCAACCTCTACCTAATAAGTAACCCACTGCGGGAGGACGTCCGCGGGCCCCAGTTGGGCACTAGATATAGTTGGCGTTGGCTCACAAGGCCTCCTCGCCCTTTGACAGGTTTTGTTTTAATCCTGCTGGGTGTCCATATCCAAACACCCTCCTCACCAGAAAACCTGAAGCCGGTTTAGTCGCCGACAACCCGACCATGGAACAGGTTAGTACAGGTTTACATGGTACCTGTAGCAGGTCACAGATCGAACCTGACCTGACCTGATAAAAGGGATAATGCCTATATTTATGTGAATCCAGTGACATGAAATCCTTCTCCTCCCCCTCCTCCTCATCCTTCTCCTCATACTTCTCATCCTCCTTCTCCTCCATCTTCATCTTCATCCTCTGCTTCTTTCTTTCTTTCTTTCTTTCTTTTTTCATGGATGCAATTATTCTCACATTCTTGTGGGATTGGCTGGTGGACGTTTTTTTTTTTTTTTTGAAAAAAACTTCAAACAGTCAGATCTGGATCCGTCTGTAACTTTTTGAGATATCCTGTACAGAAACAGACAAACAAACAGACAGAAAGGGGTGAAAACAAAACGTCCTTCACCTTTGTTGGTGGAGGTAATGAGGGAGGAAAATGCAAACTTATCGTGAATGTTCCTTCGAGAATGTAAAGATTCATATTATCATGACAAGATACGATTACGTGTGGAGTCGCTCATTCTGAGAAGAAGGAACCAAGCTGAAAGGTTGAAAAATAGGAATCTGATCACAAGCAACGGGATTGTCGAAGCTGAAGACGTGCGCTCTTCATTGACGAGTCATCGTTTGAAATGTTTGTCAACAATCGACGAATTTGTTTGCCAATCGAGGCAGGAACAGTGGAGAATTCGTGCAATTGAGAGGCTGCGTCTCAGCCAATGGTGCTGATGATCCAAATAAAATGGATGACATCCTGACTGCTGACAAGTACAAGCAGATTCTGATGTCGTTCCATCAGGAATACGACTCATGAGGTAGAAGCTCATCTTCCGGCAAACTAATGGTCTCAAAAGTACAGCAAAAGTGATGAAATGATGGCCAGATAAGAAAGAACACACACAGCCATGGCTTGGCCTGCACAGTGTACAAATATGACATTATTGAGTCAGTATAGCTTTATACAGCAAATGAGAACGTGAAATCATGAGGAAACATTTGTTTACAGATTCTGAAGCTTGTGGAAGAACTGCGACACAAATCGTGCTTACCCACAAGCACACATGCAGATAAATATGTGAGACAAAGCCAGACGACTTTCACACAAACACAGCCATTGGGCTATTTAACCAGTGAGGCTCGCACTGTTTGAAATATGCCCATTTGACTCTGATCGTACAGGCCTTTGTGTTCACGTGCCGCCAGCCCAACAGTATCCCTGTTAACATTCAGCACGCCCAGCAGCCGTAAACGACCCACTTAACACGTGGCACTTCTAAAAGTCCTGCGTGCAGGGACTTTGCATTTGCATTCAATGTGCCAACGGCTTACGCTGGGGTACGTGACGTGAAATGTGTTGCCTTCACACCCGTGGCTAATGACGCGCGTTGAAGTTATGGCTACGGCATCAAGAACTGTCTCTCCGCTTCACCGAAGCGCCTTGCTGGGACGACTAAAAATGCCTTTTGTCGTCATGCGACTCCGGAGCGATTTACCGATTGCGGAGATACGGTTAAGGGATAGCCCATCGTGTTTGTCATCGAGACGGCATCATGCTGCCAAGTTTGTCGAGAGGGAAGGACATGCGGAGAACTGGCGATGAAAATGTGCACGGAAAACGATCATGCCGGTTTGCTTAATCAAGATCGTGGGAGTGCAGCGGATCGTGCACGTTTGACCACCAAGTTTGTTCAACAAATTGCAATGCGCCACGTCGAGCGGAGTGGACAGGCATCTCAGCAAGCGGAGTCAAACGACGGAGGCTTTTGGTGCACCCTCGAAAGCGAGCCGGGAAGAATCACAACCTGGAGTACCGTTAATGGAAGCCGCTTAATTGCAGATACAAGATGTTGGGAACATTTATGGTTTTGCAAACTTTAATCGTTTCCGCTGCTCATTGACTTGATCAACTATCAAGTGCAATGGCATTCGGGGGAGATTGTATTGGTATTGGATTGTTTCGTGTACCGTGGAACACACAACCCAAATTGGCTACGCTGCTGGAGCTCATCGAAACCCTTGTTTCATCGCAAATTGTACACTGTTCTTTTTCATTCCACCATCCCCCCCCCCCAACCCACTGTTGTTGTTTTTTTTAATTGTTGTTGTTTTACTTCTCACTCTTTGTCTGTTTGCTTTCTCTTTTCTTTTCCTTTTCTGTCCTTTCCGATCTTCCCTCTCTCCCACTCTCCTTCAGCTACTTGGCAAAATGCAGTTGCTTCCATGTTGGAGTAAGATTAGGAATTGCTTTTAATCACCATTTTGTTATTGTTTTAATGGCTGTATTTGCCTGGCGCACTTGATACATCGGCTGCCTTTCTTGGCAAGGATCCCCCGCGGTTTGCCGCTGTCTCTTTGGATGTACAGCTGAATCGAGTGTTTTTCTGTTTGTTTGTGTGTTTGTTTTTGTATTTTGTTTTTCTTTTCATTCTCCCAGCAAGAAGAAGACCAAGGGCAAGAAACGCACTGGGGGGAGCGATGAGGAGAAGAAGAAGGTGAAATCTGAAAACAGCGACTCGGAAGGTTTGGAGGTGGTCAAAGTTTGGAACACCCGCTCGCGGGGCGGTGTTGGGCAGCCAGACATTGCAGACGGCGCCGTGGCAGATGTGGACAACGCCATCAAAAATGAGGATGGTATGCTTGTTTGGGGGAGGGGGGGTGTTAGCATAATGGGCCTTCTTGCAGCCAGACGTTTGACAGATTTCAAATATCCATGCATAACCTGGAGTAATCACACATAAAAAAGAAAAGGTTGAAGTGGATGCCCCCCCCCTCCCCCCAAGGACTGAGGACAAGTGGTGATACATCAGTATGGCACCCTCGGCCAGTCGGACGTGCTTGAAACTGAAGCTTATTTATGCCAGCTGGAATGCAGTTACATTGACTTGACAATATGTCACAATCTCAATTGGTTAATTTCGACACTGCAAACTTAGTGTGCCGGCATCTGCTTCATTGTTATTTATTGGTTGTGTGGACACAGAGCTTTCGTGAAGTTCTTAGCTTGTCTCATCATCGATAATTTGTGGGCTGTATACCTGGAGGCAAGGCATCGGGCTCTCGGCAGAGCTGGTACATTTATGTGACATGCAGGACAAGGACATTCGGAGACATCGATGTACCTTTACATGAATAATTAGAACAGCACTCGGTGGAGCGGTAGTTTACATTTTGTATCTCACTGATGGGCCGGATCTGCATCCGGACCTTAACCAGAATCTAATCGGCTTGTTCTTTTCACCTACGCAACTCATCCACCAAGTTTTGTCATCATCCGTCCATAACTTAACCTTTTGAGATATCGTGCTGTGTAGTGTGTAGTTTTGGCCCCATCTCTCAATGGTGAAGAATCGCTTCAAAATTCTCGCATCTGGATCTTCACCATGACCTAATCAATTGGTCCTTGTCACGCACCCAGCCTGACCACTGAGTCTTGTCCAAATCCGTCCATAACTTTTTGAGATCTCATGCTCGCAGACAGACAAATGGGTGAATACATAACCTCCGTCCACCTTTGTTAATGAGGGAATCTGTAAAGAGTGTACAAATAAACACAAGATGTTGGATTTGAACTTGGGATCCCATCCTTGGACTTGTGCTCCAAATGGGAATGCTAAGTGGATTGTTCCAATGTTTTTATTGTCAAAATTTATCTGGCCTGTTGCTTTTCCTTGGCTTATCATCAGGGAAAACTGACATACCATAAAAATAATTATTTATTGATTGATACACCTGTCGCCTATCTCACGGAATCAGCCCCAGCAGTCGTTGAAGGTACGCACACAGCCGAATGGTACAAGGAGTTTGTGAAGGAGGACGACGCTGAAGTGTTGGAGCATTCAGGAAAGCTTCTCCTCCTCTTAGAAATATTGCGCATGGCGGAGGAGCTCACTGAGAAAGTGTAAGTTAAGGGTTCATGTGTTTCAAGGGTCAATCCTTTTTTGCAGATATTAGAATTGCAATTCGTTTGCGTTACTTAACTTTTATAACTGGACATTCTGACTGACGTGCTACACTTCATGTCCCCAGGCTGGTGTTTAGCCAGTCACTCATCTCGTTGGATCTCATTGAGGATTTTCTCAAGCTTTCTAACAAGGAAGGCACGGATGACAAGCCAACCCCATACAAAGGTAAGTGCTACGCCTTCACACTTGTGATGATTAACGCTGCAAAGTGAACAGGTGATTGAAAAGGGAGAGACAACATTGGGCCTTGAGATTGGGCGTCTCTGTAGAGTGTACAGCAGAGGAATTGGGTGCTCGATAGATATCAACCCTGCCAGCATCCAGTATCTGCTGGTTGCGTCATTACTTGGATGCAGCAATGCCACTGTTACTTTGCCTCTCTCAGACCAAAATGGGGATTTGGAATTTGGCCAAGGTACTGGCACACAGCAGCCTCATGTTTTTCAAAGATGTCGTGGGATGTTTGGTACCCACAAGTGAGTGCCAGCATTCAGTCACTTAAAAGAGGACGACTTTCTCATCCGACGATAGGTTAACGTCCGAAACGTAAGATTTACTTTACTTCCCACTGTGGTTAGTTCACCTTTGTCAACCCTCAGTTGATAAAAACCTATTAATCCCTTGATACGTGTACACACTTGAGGGATGAATCATAAGGACTGTGAGGGATGATTTGGAACTTCCCAACCGGTCCTTGCTCGAGTAGTATCGGTAACATTTGTCGTATGAGTGTGAGCATTTATCGTGAAGTCGTCACACCTTGAGACTCGTTACTCGACTGTCATCTGTTACATTTCTTCTCTCATTTCATTGTCTACGAAGTCAGTGTCATAGTGTGTGTGCGCGTGTGCGCGTGTGTGCGTGTGTGCGTGTGTGCGTGTGTGCGTGTGTGTGTGTGTGTGTGTGTGTGTGTGTGTGTGTGTGTGTGTGTGTGTGTGTGTGTGTGTGTGTGTGTGTGTGTGTGTGTGTGTGTGTGTGTCTGTGCACGCGCGCGCATAAATTGCCATTCCACATTAATTAAACCATGAAGGTCCCAAAACTCTAATTGCCATGACCTTTCAGTGTGGTAGCGGAACCTTGAAATTTTTAGTTGGTGGGGATCAAGAACGTCTCCATTAAACGTTAGCTCGCTTTGAGTCAACCATGAAATGTTGGACCCTGGTCTCATCACGTTATAATCTCACTCGAAAAAAAAAATAAAAAAAATCATGTTCCTGTCTCTGGTAACGTTCCAGGCGCTCTGTCGCCTTGGACACACGAGTAGCCTTTCGATCAAACGCGAGGTCCTTCGGTACCCACCTTGCACTCACCCGATTGAATTTCATGTGAGAATGATTTATTGTTTCTCCCCTTTCAACACTGACATCGAACTCTTCTGCAATTTCACGTTTCGTATCGTAATCCGGTGATTCTCCAAAATTACTTGTTCAACACGTTTGATGTTTGCTCGAGTGACGGCAGTTGGTTGCAGGTGAGAATGCTGAAGATTGCTCACCGAGTCACAGCCATTTTGGAACTCGTCGCACCAATTGAACACACAGCTACGTGAAAAGTGATTCGCAAAGTCGTGCGGCAGTCTCTTATGAATTTCAGCCGGTTTGATGTCTCCTTCACGAGGGACTTGGTGATACACGTACCTCTGTTTCCCAGCACACGCAACTATGTTGGCTGCCCACTTGGTGTTACCCCAAAAATGCTTTGACAAAAGTGATGATATCACTTGCTGTATAACTTAATCAGGATAGATTACCATTGCACAAAATTTTAGCATTTCATTTTAATTTTTTTTATCTTTTCCAATACCAGACTTGGTGGCGTAATGGTTCGAGCCTACAGCGTCTGCTCTGAGTCTGGGAGGTCAGCGGTTCGAACCATGGCCGAGTCGAACCAAAGACTTTAAAAATGGGACGTGCTACTTCCTTGCGAGATGCTCAGCATTTGAAAGGGTAGAGCATGGATAAACAACGCTGGGAAGGCAATGGCAAACCACCCAGTTTACTAGGAACCTGCTTCGGAAGCACCACCGCTTTGTAAAGAGTGTGGTACATCATCATCAAAACAATATTTTGTCCACTTCATTCTTGAAACGTCCTCGTACTTCTCCATGGACTAAGCGGATATTAGAGGATAATGGACAAATGAACACATTATCTGGGATTTGATCCTGAGATCCCAGCATCAAGAACCATGTGCTCATATCATAGGAATGTAAAATAGGTCAACAATCCGTCGTTTGTCCGATCCTATTTTACCAGCTATGGAGACGTCCTGTGTCATACAGCAGTCCAACTCCAACCCAAAACTCCACGAGGCTGTGCTTAATGCAAATTGCATTGTAAAGTTGATTTGAGACCTTCACTGGCCCAGTTTGGATCTCGTGATAATTTCACTTCACCCCCCCCCAACCCCTCCCCCCCCCCGAGATATCGGAGAAAACCAGCAAGCACTCATTTTCGAAACGCCGCATAAAATTTTATTATTGTTTCATTGTTTTTAATTGCACTTTAGTCCATCATCAAACCCAATGGTAGCATTTCTGAAGCTCTCGTTTTTCGTTCACACAGAGTAAACGAGGCCTGTGCTATTGCAGCTCGTTGCTTTGTTGCTTCCATGAAAGGCTGCAGACAATCGCAACGTGCGAACCACACATCCGTCCATCCCTGATATCATTTTCCTCCTTTTCGCGACACGGGCACGATGAGAATTTTCTGTTCAACTCTTGCATGGCGCCCGTCTGCGTGGACTTATCGTCTGGTTCCTTACATTTGGACTTGTGAATATATAGTCATAATCTTGGATGCCTCTGGTTCATTATGCATGCTTTGCTTCGATTTGTCTTTAATTAGCAGCTGGAAAAATGGTGGAAAACATAATGGGCGACATAAATTGTGATATGGCGTTGAAACGGCGATGTTTTCTCATTTTGTATGCCACAGTAAATTTGTTCTGCATACCTTATAAAGTGATTGCATATCCAAACATGAAAGTTAGGAATAAGTTAATAGGACTTGGGAAATATTTATATCTCTTATAAATTATGTATTAATTTATCCAGTTGCTATTGGAGTCTCACGAGTCCTTGACAGAGTCAACGGCCTTGAGCCGTTGCAGACCAAGAAGTCTCCTAATGAGGCAAAGTTGCCAGCTCGACGGTAGACCCACAGAGGGGATTTAGAATTTGAACAGAATAAAAGCATCCATTGCCCTCCTCCTCCTCCTTCTCCTCCTGCCCCCCCCCCACCCTCTCTCATCATCATCCTCGTCATCCTGATTTAAAGGATTGTTTAATGGCAGGAAATAAAAACAAGCACGCCATGCAATCTGCTTCACGAATAACTTGAAGCATGGCTTAATCGACAAGTTGTCCACTAGTTTGTAAAACATGCCAATTTTGGGATGGAGCCACATTTTAATTTGATCCTTATGAGAATTCTTTCAAACCTGGAAACTGACAGCTCAGTACAAAGTGCTTGCTACCGACGGAGCTACCTAGCTGCCACCCCTTATGAATAACAAAATAAGTGCAGGTATATTCCTCTTCACTCGAGCCTTTTGGGGCCTATTGTTCCAACGGCCCAAGGCACTTACAGACCACTAGGGGTACTAATGAGACGAGGTGTGAAGCCCTGCACCAGCCCTGGTAAATAATTCAGAATTTTTGGGCCCTAGACACCCCCACGCAATGGCAAGCTCTTCCAAAACGATGTGGGAGTGCGTAGCAACTAGGAAATTGAGATGATTGCCTTTTTGCACCCATGTGCATGCCTATCATAGATTTATTTGTAGGCACATCATGTGTATAATCTTGTGCATGAGCTATGGCTGCCACGCAGGTTTGTCAGCCTCTTGTCATCAATATGACACCTTGCATTGAGTTGTACCATTCCTATTTCCCTCTCCCACACCAAGGAAATGGAAAGTGGTATAGAAACATCGATTACTACAGAATGGATGGCTCCACATCAGCGGCGACACGCAAGAAATGGGCGGAAGACTTCAACGACGAAATCAACACCAGGTCGGATGACCTTCCTGCTCGTTTTAGATGAACATAGATCTGCTGTGATTACTCGACATCGTGATCGTGATGTGGCTTTTGGGCAATTGTCCTTTGTTCCAGTTTGATTGGAAACTATCATTTTATTTTCATCTTTATATGCATTCTTCAGACTGGCAGGATAGCCTAGAGATATGCACACTAGCTTCTCAGCTGTATGGCCTCGGTTTGAATCCCGACCCAGCTATTAACTGTCGTTTTGGTGTTTTGCAAACAGGGTGATTCATCAATGTGTGTGTGCACCATCCCTCGGATGGGCGTTAAACTGGTTGTCTCGTCTGCCGGCATTAGTTGGTGGACGTTAAACATTCCACGGTGTCCTTCGCGGAGAGTAGGCGAGCTATCACCGGCACCATGAACAAATTACAAATTCCTGCTCTAACTACTGCTGGGAAGGCAATGGCAAACCACCCAGTAGTATAACCCTTGCCAAGAAACTGCTTCAGTAGTTCCAACGCTCTGCAACAGAATATGGTACATCAGAATAATTAGGACATGATGTACATTCAATGTAAATAACTTGCAAATTACATTAACAAGGAGCTGATACTCTAAATGAGGAATACATCTGTGTGATATAAAAGTTACATCTTGAACGATTTTTAAAATATCGTGTACACAAAAGTACATCGACCGATGATCGGTCAGTCGGACGGATGATCGGTCAGTCGGACAGGGCTCATTTTAATGCCTGTCTCTGAACTTGTTGGAGGGGCATTGGGTTGGGGGCAAATTGTTCTGCTTACTTTCTTACGTCTTATTGCTTACGTCAATAAAAGACTAATTGTCGTCGCTCCGACTGCTCCTACACGGCAGCGATGGGAGGAGACAAAGGCATCCTACTGCAAAACAAAGGCAGAGTTAACAGCGCTGATTGGCTGACAGCGTGTGCATATTGTACAAACAATGACGGTGAGTGCGTTTACTCGTGGAGCGCTGCGTTGTTTTGGATTTTCTTCATTTTCCTTTTTTGTAAAAAAAAAAAAAAAAATTCCTCCAGGACAAAGAGCTCTCTAACAAATCGGCAATTCTCCGGGGCAACGTTAAGTGAGGTATTACTGTACATTAAATCACGCACACCTTACCTTGCAGTGCATTACCTAACATGAATCTTTTACTTACCACTCAATAAACCTTTTTTTTTTGTCTTTTTCTTTTTTAAGACAAAAACTGTCGTTTTAACGTCGTGAAGAACACCACACACTCACACTCACACTCACACACACACAGACACACACACACACACACACACACACACACACACACACACACACACACACACACGCCGATGACAATAGCTTTTTCCATAACCTTCGTGAACAGGTGAGGCTAACAATTTATTGAAACCTCATCGACCTTTCAATCAAGTATTGCTTCTCCGAGCGATTGTGTATTGATTGTTATTTTCATGAACAAATTTGGCAAATTTTATATCCACGAGGAATACCGTTGCATGTTTTTATTTTTTGATGCAAAGTTCAACAGTTACGGAAAAGCTGGATGATGAAGATTACCCTGGCAACAGTCCAGCATGATGGGGATAACAATGTGCAAGGGAGTGCATAGAAAAAAAAAATCAGCACCAAGTAAAAGGAAGGCTTGTATGGGCAGGGTTAGAGTGAGTATAGAAGACGTCAAGGATCTTAAAGAGCTCCTGTGTTGACGGAATGGACAGAAGTTCATCAAAGGGCAGACATGTGGAATTGGATCCACGGACGACAGAGAGGAAGGATGAAGGAGCGACAGTGAGCAGAAAACTCTGACTTTGGGTTGACAACAAGAAATGGGTTACTGTATGAACAAGTGTGACCTTTGAAGGCTTTGGAGAGGCCGAGGGCTGTAAGGATTTAAAATAAGTCATCATTAGTCAATCAATTGTACCGTATGTAGTTATTACCGGGATGTAATTTCCGTTGTAAAAGGTCCCCGTCGGCCATTGCGTGCTGGTACCCTGAACAGATTGTAGATTGTCATGACCTGCATATGCGAAATCCATCACTGATGTAGCTGCACTCCCTGGAATGACACAACCAGGCACTAGCTCGCATAAGATAAAGCTCAGGTAATATCTTCATGTTTTATTATCATGATTTTGTGACATCTGATTATATACACCATCTTCATGTCAATATGATGGTTTTTGAAACCAGTTTGTGAAGCGCTCTTATGGCCAGGAGGAAATGCAGGTTTGTTTTGACCACTGCCAGAACAGTATGTTACTCTCACGTGTTCTGAATGCCCTGAGGAAGAGCACTTTTTAACTTGTCACGTGTAATTGTTCAGACAATGACACATGACACTTTTTCAGGCATAAAGGATGACTTCGGTTTTAATTCTTCTTACAAGACACCGTGGTGCATCTTCGCCACCCCACGTCTTTGGTCACTCCACGAGACATGAAATCATGGTTTGTCATTGTAATTCTTGCTTTACTTCACTGTGGTTTCAGGGGCCGACTGTTTCTCATCTCCACGAAGGCCGGGTCGCTCGGAATCAACCTGGTGGCTGCGAACCGTGTCATCGTTTTTGATGCTTCGTGGAACCCATCTTATGACATCCAGAGTATCTTCAGAGTGTATCGATTTGGGCAAAACAAGCATGTCTTCGTGTACCGCTTATTGGCTCAGGTGATCAAAACTAATTCTGTCTTTTTGGCTGTTGTTTGCCATACCCTGTGACCGACTAACAATAATGCGGAAGATCTTGTCTTACGAACTCTCACTGCCTTTGGTGTTTCTCATCCATCATGGTAGCTGTGGTCAATAGGTCTCACATATATTATATCAATTAAAGCTGTTTGCAAGTGAAAATGTAGAAGGGAAGTTACCTTCCTTGATTAAAGCAGAGCTTTAAATGTGGGTTACACGTACCGGGTAGCTTCAGAGCTGGACCATCTGAGGCAGTTTTAACGGCTAAATCACGATTCCACAAAGCATCGGCACACACAAACCCTTGGAGAAAATTGGCATCAATATAGGAGAGTGGTGGAGTGGTTTCCCAGATATGTAATGAATTTCATTTTGAAGAGGTTTGCTCAATCGACGATAGCATGTGCCCGTGCAGAATCTGATCATCACCCTGATGCCAACGCCAATCAACATCGCTGGTTATTCCTCAATGCATAGCGTACAAAAGGCTGAGAGATTTATAGGAATGGGTAAACATCACCCATTTCATACAAAACGAACCTCGAGTACAGGTTATGAAATCCGGATGACAAAGGTGCAAATGATAAGTCATGCCTATTAAAAATCCTTCCACACCACACCACCCATTTTGCAAGCCACCACTGCTTGCTCACAGACTGTGCAAAGTTTTTCCGCGTGTCTTCCGTATATTTATGGCCAGGAGCAATAATGTTAACTCGGAGCATAAGAAGGAAGCAACAGGGCACCAACCATGAGATATATCGATTGCAAAGCGTTCGCACAACTGCTCATGTGCAGCCATCTCATGAGAGATCATGCCAGTTGCAAACCCAGAATGGGCCCAACATTGATGATGGTCGGCTCAAACTCTTTGAAAGTCACCTTTCAATTGGCCCATGACCCAGAAATGATGTGGTGGGTTTGTGAATAAAAAGGCAGCATCGATTGCTTAACTTTGGCTTGAGGCCAAAGGTCATGAGTTGCTGCGGTCTTACGGTGGTATCTTTTCTACCCCCATTAACTCTACTTAGCCCAACCATCTTACTCCCAGGTTGCTGTGTTTTCTCTCCTCTTGCTCCCCTCCAATCCGCTCATCACTCCTCCTTTTCCCTTCTCTCTTCTTTTTCTTCTCCTCCCTCTCCCCCCTCTTTGTGCTTTCCTTTGCCAGTTGTGCCCGACTATTATCCCACTGTCAGTTAATTGCCTTTTTTTTTTTTGCTCTGTCACTTCGCTCTTTCAAGAACCTTGATCTTCATAGAAAGAAAGTGTGCTGTTCATTTTTTTTTTTTTAAATCAAAATTGGGAAACTTTTTGTAAGGTTTCATTTGAATGAGTCATTCAATCGCGTCTCTCTGTAATGAAGTGGTACATTCAGAGGATCGATTGTTACACTACAGTATTTTCGAAAATTTGTTGTATCATTACTAGCCCCGAACCCACTTCCCACCCTCACTCCCCCTTTCAATTATTCACTCGAGAGCTCATAGAACACCTTACCCCGCACGTTCTTGAGAAACGAGAACATGGGCGGAGTCTGCAAGCGGCAAATTTGATTGGTCGTGATGACGTAAAATGCCGGAATATTTTGTTCAAGTACTGCTTAATCAGAAGGGGTTTGAAAGCGCCAAAAAGACAGTTTGTGTTTGTTCTACATTGTTCAAGTATATAATCCATTTGAAATAAAATAAAGATTTTAAAGGTTGTGGGAAAAAAATTAATTTGGAAGGGTCGTGCCGTTTTCCCCAGCGTCTATTGCACCAACTTATCGAACACGTTATATTAGTTATTCGTACCTGTTGTTTGTAACCTCTGTGACGTCCTCAAAAAACAGTGTTTCCTGTTTGGAATGATTTCTCCATTTTTGTTTGACTGCCAGACAGGCAGACAGAATAAAACAATCATCTCACTCCTCTCTAGAGTTAGGACTGCTAAATTACAGGTTCATGTTCCGATTCGTGTTCAAAATATAACATTCATTTATATTTTTGATTGAAATTAAATTGTTCATTGATCATAAACTGGCATTTGTAGACAGACAGTTAGACAGACAGATAGACAAAGTGAACCAATTACTTTAACCCCACTTTTCGATTCGCGTGCTTGGGATAATAAAGGATGGTCACTCGCACTCAAGGCCTATGAGCGATTGACTAAAGCCATGGAACCCCCCCCCCCTCAATTTCCCTCCCCTCTCCCTCCAAAAATGTCATCTCACCTTGTGCTGCTTCACCTGCAGTTCCCGTTTGGCCATAATGCCGTTGAACGGCCTGGAAAGAATAGAGAATTTAACTCGATTTCTCAAACGGCTCAATGGATCTTGATGAAAAATTTCAAACAGGATTCTCCAATCCACCGTTGTCAAATAATACGTCATCCTGTTGTTCCGGGCTTGATGTGTTTTATTGCACGAGGCTTTGACTTGTTGCATTTCATCAGTTTCTTTTCTGAGCCTTTATCTTGTGATGAAACCTGCCATAGTGAAGTCTGTATTCTTTTAAAAACGAAATATGTTCTTCTTCCCTCGTTTTCTTTCCATTGCGCTTTAGGGAACCATGGAGGAAAAAATCTACGACCGGCAGGTGACGAAGCAGTCCTTGTCCTTCCGTGTTGTAGACCAGCAACAGGTCGAACGACACTTTACCATGCATGAACTTGGGGAGCTTTACAGCTTCGAACCGGACCACCTGGATGACCCAAACACAAAGAAGAAGAAGCGACCAACACCTCGCTTGCCAAAGGCACCCTAACCAATTTTTTTTTTTATTTTTCTTTGGCAGTACTCATATTTATTCAACATTGGTGGTGTTCATATTTTATTGTTTTTTTGTGTACAAAGTTGAGGCTCCTGGAGTTGCTATAACATAGAATGGATCAGGACGTAACAGAACAAAGGGAACAGTAGAAAGAGAGAGGGGGTAAACACACCAACAGCAGGTTTGAGGGACAAAATAGAGGGAGACTTGGAGAAATAACGGATGTGGGGAAGATTGGGGGGTTAGGGCAGTACACACAAGCTGGACAAGATGGATGCAGAAGGCAAACTTTCAGGAAAGAAAAACTGGAAATTTGGAAAGAAGGGGGCTTGTTGAGGGTTAACAGGGGTAGAACAGATCATGGTTTTGGATAGGGACGATCTGATATGGTGGTGACAGAATGGGTGCAACGGCCTGTTCCTGAATATGGTGGTCCTACATTGGATCATTTGTTTTATTTGTCTTTCTGGTATTTTAAGTGCGAGTCATTTATCCTCCTCGGTTGTGCTGCAGATACTATTTGTGGCTAACTCATTTATCAGGCCATTCCACTTCGCGAAATTGTTACTTTATAATGTCCTTCACTTGTTTTTTCTCCTCTAACCTTCATACCTTTCATCCTCGATCCAACTTCACTGAATCTTGCCACTTAGATTGTCGTCCATTTGATCTCTGCTTCCCCCCCCCCAACCGCCAGCACCACCCCAATCCAAACATTACCTCGCATTTACTCAATCAAATGCGTGATTACTCTACAGTTAACTATTCCTTTTTTTGAAGATTACAAAACTTTGAAAATCGACTCTATTTTGGGGATGGGGTGGTGGGGATAAGGAAAAAGGTGGGGAGAGCGTCGGCTGAGACATGTAGCTACAATGAAGACCACAAGTCATAGAGCGGTGCATTCTCATCATAGCCTTTAGGGGGTGAATGGTTGGGTGTGGGAGTGTGTCGGTTACGTCAGTTTTATTCTTGTAATAAAAGCATTCATCCTCCGTGCAGCAAACTCATAAACCCAAGCCTATATCTGGGTCAGCCGCGCACGATCCTCAAGGAACTGGGTGCAACCACAAATAATTGTGGCATGATTTGTTGTCATTCATTCTTTCATTTATTGTCACCCTTTTTACTGTCTCAAATCTTTTCCCACCTGAGCCAACATGCATCTTTCTTTTAAATCCAAACGTTGGAAAGGATGCATATAGGTGGGATGAAAATTTTCAGTTCACGTTTTCACTCGATTAAATGACGGATAATTGTGTTAACTCTGCATACCTAGGAACAAAATTTTCCGACGACACACTGAATAATGTTTTTCCAATTTTGAGATGCAGTGCAGGCAGGAAAGCAGCCGACAAGTAAACAGAATGAAAAACTAGAATTGCTGGTGAAGGTTTGTGTCGGTCGATCCGTTTCTGCGAACAGATAGAACGATAGATGGAATCACCATGAGATTGATCAAGGTATGCTAACCGCTGTGGGGATCAAGGAGAGGCTGACGATTCTGGCATTAAGCCTCACTTTCGCTCTGACGAAGGGTTAATGCCCGAAACGCCAGCATCTCCTTGCTTCCCATGGCAGGTAGCATATCTCTATCGACGTCTTGGTGATTTCCTCCATCAGGCAATATACACCATTTCGTTTTACCTTCTTAAGTGTAAGCACTTATCACGGAATGGCGCACAAATTGCTGCTGCTTATCAAATCTGCAGAACCTCAACGAAGCCAAACCAGGAGTTTTAATCACTCCTCGTTTCCCACAGGATCGGATCTTGGCGGAACTGCTTCAGGAGAGCAAGGATACCATCGTGGAGTACCATGAGCATGACTCGCTGCTTGACCATAAGCAGGAGGAGGAACTAACCGAGGAGGAGAGGAAGGCAGCCTGGGCCGAATACGAGGCCGAAAAGAAGGTCAGCCCATTTCTGAAGTCTTCTCATGATTTTTCTTGTTCTTCTTTGTTCTTTCTTGCTTTTTCAATTTCATTTTCACCACACATATCAGCATGGCAGTGTGGACCAAGTGACCACCTTAACCCAGTGACTGTGCACTGCAAGTTGTTTTGTCATTTCTGAGACTCGACATCAAAGTGCAATCTTGTTCTACACGGTCTCGCTGTACCTTGTACGTCGAATGTGGGATTAACTTTTCACAGTTCCTTTGTCGGTGTTTTTGTTTTTGTTCTTGTCGTTAATGCTGTCAATTAGGTCAGGGTTGTGTTTTTGTTGAGCTAAGGTATTTTCCAAAGCATCTATTTTTTTTATGCAATTGGATTCCAAAAGCCCAAACCTCCACCTGCCAAGCTCTTCAAGGACATGAAAGATTAAAACTGTGGTGCCTTTAGTTGGATTTTAATTTCCAACGGAACAAAGGTTCGCACAAGGTTGAAGAGCGACGTTAGCGCTTATGAAAGCCCTCGGTGTTTGGTGCGAGATGCTGTCACCCGTCGAGCTTCGGCCCGCACGATGCCTCTCACAAATAATGGAAGCGACGGCTTTATTGACCCGACTCTGCCATCGTTTTGCACGTCACGGCTCTGTGTTGTTTATTACCTTTTCCTAGCATGACCTCCGTGCGTGCATCAAGTCGTGGGTGTCATTGTCACATTGTATAAGCAAACATTGTCTCGACAAGCCACGTTTTGGAGTTCCAGGGAGTTGTCGCTTTGTATTTGCACTTGTCTGTCTGCCTATTGTGTTTATTTATTCGCAGTGCGTTCACAGGCAGTGATGCAGACCATACGATGTGATTTATTTCAGAACTGCTACTCATTATCGTTCCCCACCTGATTCTTGGGTATAAATTGGTGTTATTGCTTGTACCATTGTGGAGCTGTGGGGGGTGAGGGCGGAAGGAGCAGTGCAGCATAACCTGCCAATCACCCTTACTTTTCGATAATTTTTGTTAAACGTGCCGAAACAAAAATTGACACTTTGACATTTTTGCAATCCTCGCATCACATGCATTACTTGAACAATATGCCCTCTTCTTTCCACGTCCACCTCCTCGAGTTCATTCTTGCCTGCCCCTCCCTTCATGGGGTTCGAATGGTCACAACTTTAAACCGAATTTGTTTTCTCACGGCCACATTCATTTATTTATTGATTGATTGATTGATTGCATCGTGGATCACAACTCACTTTCATGGGATGAGAAGCTGGAAATTGAACTTTGATGCTGCAATGGACAAAACATTGTCATCGAACAATTTCCTTATTGATCTTTACCACTCTCATTTTTCCTTCTTTTTGGTCATCTCTGCCGAGATGACCTAATAAAGCCAGACCAAATGTACGTCCGTCCGTCAACAATTTTTCTTTCCGATCTTGATGAAACTTAGTATGTGGGTAGAGGTCGATGAGTGTTGCACAACGATAGAACTTTTGTCCGGGTTCAAGGTCAGGGTCAAGGTCACGAGGTCACGTAAGTTATAAAAATCGCCATTTTCAAAACCTATCTAGTCTGCCATTCTACAAGAGATTCGGCAACTGTTTATTGATTATGATAGTAAAAAATATTATCTTGTATCTAACTGGACAGATTTTTGAATTTCCTTCCCGTTTGATCGTCACGTGATTTGGAAGATGGCCAAAAACGCCGATGTGATTTGCAAAGAAGGAAGGAAGGAGAAATGAAATATAAATATAAAACACATTTTTAGCCTTTTATATTTATACATTTTCTGCCGAAGGTGCAAAAGTTTCAAAACCCGAAATGTAAACGTCGGCATTTATTTTCAAAATATAATTTCGTGCACGTGCGCCAAAATGCCGAGTCATCTTTAACCAAACTTCGCAGTTCGAGCTGTGCAGTAGAACTGCGCAGTAGTCTTCGGTCAGAACTGAACATTGAGAACTTGTGGTATAATAGAGATGACCGTCACCCCCACACGGGGGTAATTTTTAACGTGTGTGTGCGTGTGTGTGTGTGTGTGTGTGTGTGTGTGTGTGTGTGTGTGTGTGTGTGTGTGTGTGTGTGTGTGTGTGTGTGTGTGTGTGTGTGTGTGTGTGTGTGTGTGTGTGTGTGTGAGAGAGAGAGAGTGTGAGAGAGTGTGAGAGAGTGTGAGAGAGAGAGAGAGAGAGTGTATGAGAGAGAGAATGAGAGAGAGAATGAGAGAGAGAATGAGAGAGAGAATGAGAGAGAGAATGAGAGTATGAGAGTATGAGAGTCTGATCCATCGATCCTCAATTGTACAATTTGGAGAGGTGTTCAAAAATGATACAAGTCGCAATACGTGTCGCTGAAACCTCAAGAAGCGCTGCCAACCTACATTTTCATTGTCACGTCTCGACTTTGAATGACTCGAGAGGATTCTTAAACGGGAACCCAAACGGTCAGACCACATCGACACTAATCTATGCCTTGTTATAATAATTTTCGATTTTCCACAACTTTGCTGAGTCTACTCGTCCTTGGTGCTTGTTATAGTAATACAAACCGAGATGGTTTCATGCTTCACCAATGGCCGAAAGATCCTAAGTTTGCCAGAAATTGGACGAGGTTTGTCCGGAATAACCGAGTGTGGATTTACAATATATTCGCTTTTGTGCTCAGAACGTGTTACAGAGCACTGTTATGAAACAACAGCAATGGCTAGATTGTGTGGTTATCTGCCACGATCGAGATAGGATGACATACCCACCATGAAGCGGAAAAAACAGCCGTCACTTTAAACTGTAACACCATCTCTTCGCAGCTACCAGCACTTGTACGCGGATAATCTGAGTGGTGAATCAAACACCTGTTGCCATTGCCCGGCAGTTACCACTGGAGCACCTGAAAATAATTATCTATTATCAACACAAATTTCTACAAATCATTGAACCACTATCTAGTTATAGTGGAGAGAAAGTATGTATGTATCATCTACTCCTCCGAGATGATTTGACCGAGGATACTAAAACTTTCAGGATCCCACTGCCCTCCCCCATAAACCATCCCACACCCACAATCCCCACCACCATCCCACACCCCCACTCCACCATCCCCCCACAATCCCCCATCAACCATCACCCCACAAAACCCACAACTACCCCACATTTCCTTCCCCCCCCCCGAGCACCACTGCCTCCTCCACTGGGGCACAACACAACACGACACTTTTGCCAACATGGAATCTCAAACATCACTTGGTCTTCCAAGATGTTCTTGCATCATAATGGTGTTCCAGCGCTGAAGTTGTACACTTGGTATTTGATCCGTGTCCTTGACCTACTTTTTGGGATTGTGACCAAATTAACAAAAAACACCTTTTTGATCAACTTAAGCATTTTCCTCCGATTTTCATGATGAGCTTTTGCATAGATTTTAGATGTGGGCACACTTTCTTAATTGACACTCTATCCCGAAATGTTGAAGGTCTCGGTTGTATGGCGGTCTGAAAAAAAGCACCATCATTGGATCGCGGATGCCAAGCGAGGCCGACCCTTGGCAATCACTTTGTCATCACAGATATCTCGTTCATCATTGGATAGCGTTGGGAATGTTGACGTGGCAACGTTATATAATATACAATGAACAAAGCCTATAACAAAACGTGGACAGTGTGTTTGAATTTGGGAATGTTTACAAGACAGGTTTCGCCTGATCAGTTAAGAGGATTTATTCCCCCCCAAAAAAATTCAAAAATCAATCCGTGGATTTCCTTACAAAACGTTGCTCATTGGTTTTAAACCATAAAGTTGTGATATTTCCTTGTCGGCGAAGATGAGGCAGTGAGGTGAGGAGGGAGATCAAGGGGAAATTGAATTGGAAGTCGAGCTAAGCAAAGTTGGGAGGGCAAAGATATTGGTCGTTTTTTGCATACATTATATGTGAACGTGTTCCATTGTGGAATTTTTGTAATTCTAGATGGAACGTCTTGCCAGGTTACTCGTTTAATTACACGCGATGGAACTTTCGCAGTTGATATTTGACGTGGTGTATTAGTATTTTGCTCAAGGCAGGTTCTACGGTTTTGCTTAACTTGCTCGAGCCCCTTCAGCCTACTTTTCATGCTTTTGTCTTCCACGATGGCTCTTTGAAATCCGTGAATCGACTGTTTTTTTTACGACGCAGTTACTCCTGGCCATTGTGAAGATTTCTTCGATATGGTTGTTTGACTGTTACTTCGCTGTTCCTTTCAAACCGAATTGCAGATCGAGAGTGAATCTCTGTGCCCCACGCAGGATTGTAATGATGCTGTGGTTTAATGCAGGAAGTTTTGATCATTTTTACGAATTTGTGCTTTGTGTCTTTTTGCAGGGTGTGCCGCGGCAAGGGCAGCCAGTGGCTGGGCACACGGGCCTGATAAACTCACATATGATGTGGGCAATGGATTACCCCAACCCCGCTGCCATGCTTAACACTTCAGCTCAGCAACTGCAGGTGAGCAGGATACAAGACTGTTTCAGGATTCAGTTCAGGATGTACAACCGATTTTATGGTGGGTGGTAAATACCCAAGGCTTTTCAGGTGGTGTGTGTGGCTAACATCGTGCTGTGGACAAGTCAACTATGGGCACTGGAAAGAGTAAATGTCATTAATCGGGAATGCCAGATCCCTTTTTGGTCCTACTGACTGTGACCTAACTCGTTGACCAGGATCTACTGAACGAGAGCCGTGCACGAGTCAACGAAGCGCACAGTATTCTCGCCACTCACAAAGTCGACACATTTGAGGATGTGATGCGTCGTGTGGTGAGTCTCTAAAACCCACATTTCTAAACCGTACTTGTGACACCATAGTCCTGTGCTTGCTTTTCATTTTGTGTTCACCTGCTTGAATTTTTGTATTTTCCCCACATGATTGTACTGTAACAAAACATGGTATACTGTAGAGATTGACAAGATGGGCATATGCAAGGAACAAATGCCCTTGACCCTCCTTGCACCCCCAGCCCCTCCCTCCCCAAAAAGTGCAATTTTCTTTTGAAATATGTGAATCCAAAAAGGTGGAGTCGGCTGTGGTGCCATTTGAAGTGAGGGAGGGGATGGAAGGGGAGTATACACCAGAGACCGACTTTACAAGGCACCACCAGGTTTTAGAAGAGGGGAACAAGTTTTCAATCCAGGCCGCTGCCGATAATCCGGACATCATATTCATCTGCTTCACTGAATCCTTCCACAGGACATCCCTGATTCCTTAATGTCTCTCCCTGGCTATTGTGTCCTCCAGTTTGAGTGAGCTGAACCCCATCCTGGCAGCGGAGTCACAATTTATATCAAAAACTCAATTTCTCACTCTCCATTTACTGCTCTTACACCTCCCAAATCCCAGGAGTACTTCTGGTTGTGACTTCCTCTCCGTTCTCACCTTGTGTTTGTGTGTTATACCGTCCTCCCAACAGTGACGACTCCAAATACATCTATCTCTCTGACGACATGGAACAACTTTGAGTCTCTTATCTCGACTCTCTCTTCCTCATATGTGGTGATTTCAATTGTCACCATGCAACTTGGCTGAGTGTTAGTTCCTCTCTCACCAGCCATGGCACTTCTGCAAAGGACTTCTGTGACTCCATTGGTCTTATGACTCAATCTGTGAACTTTCCCACCCGGATTTCTCCCAATGGTAAATCTCTCTACCTCTCTATCTCTCTCTATCTCTCTCTCTCTCTCTCTCTCTCTCTCTCTCTCTCTCTCTCTCTCTCTCTCTCCCTCTCTTTCTCTCTCTCTATCTCCCTGTCTCTCTCTCTCCCTCTCTTTCTCTCTCTATCTCCCTCTCTCCCTCTCCCTCTACCTCCCTCTCTCCCTCTCTCTCTCTCTCCCTCTCCCTCTCTCCCTCTCTCCCTCTCTCCCTCTCCTCCCTCTCCTCCCTCTCCTCCCTCTCCTCCCTCTCCTCCCTCTCCTCCCCCTCTCTCCCCCTCTCTCCCCCTCTCTCCCCATCTCTCCCCCCTCTCTCCCCCTCTCTCCCCCCTCCCTCCCCCTCCCTCCCCCTCCCTCCCCCTCCCTCCCCCCTCCCTCCCCCTCCCTCCCCCCTCCCTCCCCCTCTCTCCCCCTCTCTCTTCCCTCTCCTCTTCCCTCTCTTCCCTCTCTTCCCTCTCTCCCCCCTCTCTCCCCCCTCTCTCCCCCCTCTCTCCCCCTCTCTCCCCCTCTTTCCCCCTCTCTCTCCCCCTCTCTTCCCCCTCTCTTCCCCCTCTCTCTCCCCCCTCTCTCCCCCCTCTCTCTCCCTCTCTCCCCCTCTCTCTCCCTCTCTCTCCCTCTCTCTCCCTCTCTCTCCCTCTCTCCCACCCTTCCCTCTTATATCCAATTGCTCCTAAATTGTCTCTCACCTGAAAAGGGAGAACAGTTTTTGTCAAACTTTGACTCTGACTCCACAACTGGACCAGACGACATCAGCTCACGTATCTTAAAAACCTGGTGTGCTAGTCTTGCGCTTCCTCTTTCTGCTCTTTTCATCCTGTCATTTACCATAGGTCATCTTCCATCTGCTTGGAAATCAGCCAACATTACAGCATTACATAAAAGAGGTGCAAAAACAGATCCCCTTAACTACAGCCCATTTTGCTTACTTTCAATCAGCAAAGTCATGGAATCCACTATCATAATTAACACAAAATCATTCCTTTTCTCCAACAGCCTCATCTCAGATCATCAATTCAGATTCAGATCTGGTCATTTCACATTGGACATACTGCTTCTACTCTCCCAACAATGGTGGACGCCCTCAATATCAGACATAAGATCAGGGCCATCTCTCTGGACATATATTGAGCTTTTGATAGTCTGGCATCTTGCCTTGCTCTCTAAACTGTCTGCCTATGGAATCCAAGGTCAACTCCACTCTTGCATTACTGACTTCCTCCACTCACGGAGACAACATGTGGCTCTCAATGGAAACCTTTCTTCTCCTCTCCCTGTCAAGGCTGGGGTACCACAAGGCAGTGTTCTCGACCCCATATTAGTCCTAATCTTTCTCAATGATCTCTCTGACTCTGGAAAATCCTCTCTATCTCATTCCCAACTCCACTCTCTACCGTAAGATCCCACAACCTTCTGACAGACAGGCAGTGGCCTCTTCCCTCTCCTCAGGCATTGGCAAAATCACAAATTGGTCAAACACTTAGAAATGTCCTTAAATCCTGAGAGATCCCACACACAGTCACTCTGTCTCTCTGAAAGGACCATTCTGCAAACCCTTTCATCTACTTTCTCAACAACCCTTTCGAAAAGGTTCTTTCGAAAAAAAGAAAAAACAACCCAACAATTTTTCTTTCCGATCTTGATGAAACTTAGTATGTGGGTAGAGGTCGATGAGTGTTGCACAATGATATAACTTTTGTCCAGGTTCAAGGTCAGGGTCAAGGTCACAAGGTCACGTAAGTTATAAAAATCGCCATTTTCAAAACCTATCTAGTCTGCCATTCTACAATATATTCGGCAACTGTTTATTGATTATGATAGTAAAAAATATTATCTTGTATCTAACCGGACAGATTTTTGAATTTCCGTCCCGTTTGGCCGCCACGTAACCTGGAAGATGGTCAAAAACACCTCCCGGTACAAAGAAAATGTTTTACTTCCGATCTTGATGAAATTTGGTATGTGGGTAGAGGTCGATGAGTGATACCCAACGACATATTTTTTCCCGGATTCGAGGTCAGGGTCAAGGTCACGAAAGTTGTGAAAGTCGCCATTTTCAAAACCTATCTCGTCTGTCATTTTATGAGATATCTGGCAACGGTTCATCGATTATGATAGTAAAAAACATTATAGAGATGACCGTCACCCCCACACGGGGGTAATTTTTTTTAAGTGTATTTACCATTGTACATGGTAAATTCTTTTATAAAGAACTTACTTATGTGGTCCCCATGAGTGACAGTCACAGGTTTTACTGTATTTATCTAATTGATTATGAATAATTAATATTATACACAGTTCATTCCTATGATTAAATTGATGCACAGTTCTATATTGCTGGACAGTGTTAAATTAATGTTTCATGAAATGTTGACATGCTTGCAATGACTTCTGATTTAGTAAACATTATAAGTCTTTGGTCATAAAGCACATCAAATAGAAAAGAATAGTCAATCCATTTTGCAAGATAAAATTTCACCTAGCATTAATGGGACAAAGCAGTGCGCGCGGGAATATACTATGGTGTGCCATCGACAACGTAGTTCTCGTTCCTCTTTGTCCCGACCTGTGGAACTACCTTCCATACTCTCTTCAATCTCATTCTTCCCTCGAGATATTCAAGACAGCTGTTCACCACCATCTCAAGTCATCCCCCATCCAAAATCATCATCTTTTTCTACACCCGTTAAACCAGCCCCCACCCCTCCCAAAAGTTTGCTTTTGTATCCATATTGCCCACCCTTTGCATTCTCACCTTCCTCTCATCATTACCTGCATCCCTTGTTTGGCTTTGTCTATCTACTTTCTCTTTCCACCTTGGTGTTGTTATTCCCCCCCCCCCCCTTTCTCCGGCTATTCCCTTTGTTATGTTGTGTTCTGATTTTGTTCTGTATCATTGCTTTCACAAGCTTCGAGCATGTAAATAATAAAAAACAATATTTTAAAAAGCCTCATAAATAACCAGGGTTCAATTGCAGCTAATTTGGTGCATGGATGAAGCCAGGTTTGTAATTTGACACTCAAGTGAACGAATCAATTTGTGTTCACTAATTAATCAATGAATTCAGAACATATCGGAATGGTCTAGTCGACATGGTGTACCACGACACGTGGCTATGTTATACAAGTTAGTCCAAGGCAAAACACTGGATTAAACAAATCGATTTGTCCCCCCCAGTCCATATCGACCTCGAGTAACTCTGTGGTCAAGTGGGCAAAGTGTTGTTGTTTTTGGGTTTGTTTCCCACGGCTGCTCCGTGGAAATTTCCACACCCTGTCACAGAGGGGCAACCTGTCCAGGGCTGCTGCTTAGCCACGGTACCGTTCACTATTTGTCATGAGTGCCACGATGCTCAATCGAGAGTATGGGCCGCCATTGCCACTGCCACCATCATTTCTGTGGTCACTGGACATCTGCATTTGTCAGGTGACCACAAATTGGTGCGTTCCTGTTTTTTATTTTCAATACTAGTTGTTTATAGAAAGTTGTAAAGCATTTCCTTTGGACACAATGTTGACAGCAGCCACGTGTTTGTTTGTTTTTTTTGTTTTGTTTTTTAATCGCAGTAGTCATTTTTAATTGTATATAATTATTTGGGGGTTTTATTTTTTACATTTTTCTTTATTTAACCTCTACACAAAGCGGATCCCTTGTTTTTGTCTGCTTTCTGTGATGTCTATTGGTACGTCTGATCAATGCACACTTTTCACATCCTAGTATGAAACGCAAAGGAAAGTAAACTTACATAATTGGCTAAAGATGCAGATGCTGAAGTTGCACCAGGGGGAGACGGTGGGAAAGGGGCTGTCACACCTTGACGATTTAGCCAGCATATGCCGATTTATGAAAAATTTGTCTAAAACGCTGGCACACGTCTAATACGTTATGGGTACGTTATGTGTACGTTAGGTGCACGCTGAAAAACACTACTATAGGTCGTATTACGCTGCTTTAAAACGTTGTACTTTTTGGTTGTCCAAAAAATTTTGCATGCTTGAAATTTTACGACGTACTTGACGTTTGGCTCACACGTTCCGCTACGCTGGCCATAAGTTGTAGGCACGTTATGCGATCGTTGACACACGTTAATTGTATGTTACTCATAAGTCGAAACACGTAGAGGTAATATTCGCGTACCCGAAACTTATTTCTAACCTATGAGTAACGTTTTGTAAGCACGCTACACGAACGTTGTTCACACTTCGCAACACGCGACTTGAAAGTTCCTCATACGTCGAAACACATCAAAGTAATGTTTAGGGTACCCGTGACTTATTTATAACCTATGAATAACGTGCTTGGGAATTATTACGCTTTGCATATGCTAGACTATCGTTGGGCATAGGTTGTGGATGACAAAAACACAATAAACAATTGTTGGTATAACTTATCTATAAGTTATCGAAGCGTTCTGTGTTCATTACGAGTACATTATGCATTTGTCAAAGTCGTTTTTAATACTTTAAAAAGTAAAACAAAGAAATATTTCATCGTCGGAATGAGGAAAAAAAATTAGCCGAAAAGAACATCGAACAATGGTGCAAAGTAGTCTGCTATTAGTGGACGATAAGAGGATCCATCATCACCCACACCCTCCCCATCACGCTCACATACTACTACTGACATAGACATACGACTACTACCAATGCTACTACTACAACGACTACTACTATTACTACTGTCACGTACACCAACTACTGCTAATAGTATTACTACTACTGATACTACTGGCATTGACATCTACTCAACATGGAGTCTGGAACAATGATGGGTTCCTCTTGTGAAGCCCATTTGTGTATACCAATTCCCCTTAACGCTGCCAATACGCCATTACACGGTAGATGTAAGTGAGAAACACGTTCAGTAAGTGCTGTGGTCATCCGGAAGACGTCAATCTAATTCGTCTACATACGACAATGTGCGTTTGAGATACGTTACACATAGGTTCATAGCATGTTACTCAAAGGTTAGAAGCACGTTATACTTAGATTCAAAGCATGCTACACATAGGTTAAACGCACGTTACTCATAGGTTCATAGCACGCTAGTCATTGGTTCAAGGCAAGTTACAAATAGGTTCAATGCACATTACAAATAGGTTTCAAGCACGTTCAACATAGGTTCAGAGCACGCTACTCATAGGTTAAAAGGACGTTACCCATTGGTTGAAAATTAGGTTGCGGGTATGTTAAATATTACCTTGACGTGTTTCGACTTATGAGTAACCTACAATTAACATGTGTCCGTCATGTGTAAACGATCGCGGAGCGTGCCAGGAACATATGACAACGCATGCGGAACGTGTTAGCCATACACCGAGTACGTCGTAAAATTTTCAGCATGCTTGAAATTTCACGACGTATTACACGTACCACGTAATATGACAGCGTACTTCATTGTTTTCCAGCCTACTCTTAACGTATACACAACTTACCCATACCGTATTTGACGTGCGCCTAGCGTTTTAGACACATTTTTCATCGGCTGGCATATGCTGGCTAAATTGTCAAGGTGTGATTGCGATGTTGACACTTGAAATTCTCAGGTGGTTATGATTTAAATCGGCGTCCGGCAGGTTCTTAACAGGCTACGCCACGAGTTCGCCGGCGATACGTTTAGCGCGCTATGCGTAAGTTAAACTATCGTTGGGCATAGGTTGTGAATGCCGACAACAGGCTAAGCATTCGTTGGTAAAAGTTATCAATAACACAACGAAACGTTCTGTGCCCGTTACTAATATGTTATGCATACGACCAACACGTTGTGAATATGCCAAAAACTTTTAAAAAAAAAACATCAAAATTTCAGCGTACGCCAACGTTTTACATACATTTTTATACGTTGCCATTGCTGGTTAAAACGTCAAGGTGTGACAGGGCCCTAAGGAGAGTGGGAGGCCTCAGGATTCAAAACTGCTTGTAACACTGATGGAAAAGATTCCTTGCATTCTCAAGTGAACTTGTGATAAAAAGTGAATTTGGACCGGTCGATCAAATGTCAGTGCCGTTTCATAAAGATCAAAATTTTCCTGATTAAAAAGCAGTGCTGCCAGCAGCCCGTGTCTCTGAACAGCCCAAAAGCAACCATGCACAGCATACCGCCATCGCTGCTTTTTTTTTTTTGGTTTACGCGTCACGTACACATGAATGAGACGTAGATGTCTTTGCACGCAGAGTGAAGCAAACCCAAACCTGAGTGAGAGCCAGATGCTGGATGTTTGCGCTCTGGTGCAGAGGAACCAGCAGGCAGAGCGCCGGCGAGTGGAGAGCAACTACCAACAGCTGATGGCAAGGCACCAAGTGGTGAGGAATTGGTCGAGGTTAGACTGAGAGGGTTGGCTTACCAGATCAGTAGAGGGTTGGTGTGACAGACCAATGTAAAATATGTGAGATCGTGTCTTGTAAAATATGTGAGATTGTGGGATTACACTCCCTTTGCAGTTGACAAACAGGCCTGTGGCCTACTCAGGGTTGATTGCAACAATGGCCAACACTTGATAAATGAGCAGCAGGAGATGCAGTGCAGAGAAGAAACATTTCCGCAAGAAGTGTAAATGCCTACCACATAAATAGTCGAGTATGTGATCCAATGAAAAAAGAGGTTCCTAATTGGGGAGGTGAGGATTTAACCGGCTCGATAAAGGTCAGCCTTTAGTTTTGGCAATTCTCGACGATTTACTTGGCCAAGAGTCTGATCGACATTTATCTCCAATGATTGTGGATTATGAAGAGATGTGGCAAAAACTGAACGTTAACGCAGATTGAATAGCATGTTCCTGGTGATGATAGCGTTTCGAAATCGTGCGGATGTACGCATTGTAAAAGAAGCGTCAAAAGTTTTCCTTTTGACATTTACCGGTGCCGACGATGGACATCAAATTAATCAACAAAGTGAAAGAGGTTTGGCAAGAACTTTTGGTCACTCGTGTGAACAACATTGAGGAACACAGGCATAAACCGGAAATGGGTAAACACGATCTGGCTTTCTTGTTGAAAGTACATGTAAAAACAATTTTTTATTTTCTAATCATTATCGAAAAGAGTGTGAACATTTCCGTCGAAGAAATTTGGAAAAAAAAACGAGGTTCCACCCCATATCCAAATCTCAAGCAGCGGATCTTCCCTCTTCTCTTGTCATCCAAAGCATCCTGACCAGAGCCCAAAGTGAAATGAACAAAACTGACAAGTTGAGTTGGCCAAGATAATCGAACTTGATCTTGACTGCAGTGGATGATTCTTTAATCCTTCTCAGAATTAATGCTCTTCATTTAATCAGAATAATAATTCTTTTGTTTGATGAAAAATTATTTTTAGTCTTTTTTTTTTTTCCTGACCTATAATGGCTCTCTCTCTCTCTCTCTCTCTCTCTCTCTCTCTCTCTCTCTCTCTCTCTCTCTCTCTCTCTCTC
>NC_140976.1:53191960-53199460 GCF_056783735.1 Eptatretus burgeri | reverse complement strand
CATTTGATGAATCGCACTGCCTGTGAAACACCGGAATGACAGTTAATAGCTGAGTCGGGATTCAAACCCAGGCTAGACAGCTTAGAGGTGAGTGTGCATACCTCTAGGCCATCCTGCCCAGCCCTCCAAAAGGGTTGCAGATATGCAAAACTGTGACCTGGCTCACTGAGGTCACTCTGTTCTTTCGACTTTCATGTGGTCGTTACGTCATTGGAAAAGCTGTTGCTGTAGGTCAGCCCAAGTAATGATTACAATCGATGAAGTGTCGATGGACGTGCGTCGTGGCGTATCGGGACTGAATTACTGGTGAATGTTACATTCCCGGTGAGCATTTGCCATTGGGAATATGCTCGTTTTAAATGGAAAATCTTTCTTTTTTCATTGAATCTCATTTTCACCACGACTTATACATCCCTCTTTTTTTTTTTATCCCTTTCACTCCTCCTCATGCATTCCTTTTTTATTCCTTCCCATACTTCCAACTTATAGATTTACCAGAGTGTACAGAATATTGCATTGCAGCAACAGCAGCAGCAATATCGGCAGCAGGTGGCGATGGGTCGAGTTCAGACCCCGACGGTATCGGCTGAAGCGTACCGACAGGTTCTTTCTCGCTATCCTGGATCCGTCGAAGGGATGGCAGCAGCTGGAGCCCAGGCTCAGCCGAGCCCACGGGTGCCTGAAACCGGGCCCAGCATTGTTCCCAAGAAAAATGCCAAGCCGTAGCGTCTGGGATCAGAAGTTGTGCAATACACTCGGACTGAGGGCATCGATTTGAGCTTGAACGGTGGCGGCAGCATTTTGGCATCATCATAATCATCTCAACCACATAGTTCTACACGCAGAAAAGGTTTTCCTTAAATTTGGATTTTCCACAGCAGTTTTGAGTTGTTGAGTCGTGGCCCGTTGGCCTCATCTTTGGTTCGTGTTCCTTCTCTTTTTCATTTGTAGCGATAACCCACAGTTAACTTGGTTTGAAGACTTAAGGTTAATGTGGTAGGCCACAGACTCTTGTTTGCAGATTCTTACCATTTGCTGATAAATGGTGCTGCTGTTGAACTTTTTCAGCGAATCTTCATTCAGAAGAAAAGATACTATAAAGAATGTGGGTTGAATCGACCTCCGAATATCATTTTCTTTTGTTTTTGTTTTTTATCTTATTTACGTTTGCCTGTCTGTGTCCATTGGTGAGGGCGAGGGAGTAAGGAGTAAGGCCTTGAAAATGGTTAACTGCCTGTCGGTTGGTCGTTCCATAGTCCAGTCACAACGGCAGCTCCTACTTTGGTAGGGTTATAACTTCAACTTTAAGATGGATGATGAAACCACAAAGTATATCCCCCCTCCCCCCGCTTGCCCCCACCCCTAAAGTTTCCAACGAAATTCCGGCCAGTTGTGGTAGAAGTAATCGCTCGTGTGGCAAGGCAGTTTCTTTTGGTTTGTCGCAGGTGTTGAAGATGTGTGCTCAAGCATTTTCTTATTCCTCTTCTTCTTCTCCGCTGAATGAAATTTTCACATCCACACAGCACTCTTCAATAAACTTCTTTGATCTACAGTCGTTCAAAGGTGAAGGGGACATACTCTCGTGAGCGCTTACATTTCTCAGTACAACCTCGTTTCCAGCACTTTTCTCGGCCTCATTCCTGCGACTTAAATCATTTCGGTGAAATGGAATGTCTTGTTCTTGTTTGGCTCGGGTAATAAGATGGGCACGCCGCTGTTCAAAAATGCTCCGCTCACCATCTATTCTCTTTTCAATTGAGGCCTCTCTGACCCTTTTGAGATTGTACACTGTTGAAACCAAATATCATTTAAAATTTGACGTTCAGAAACAGAACCGAGCCACCGGTATGATGATCTGTCAAACGTGCTTAAAGGTAAAAAGCTCGACAATTTTGGCATTGACATTCAAAATGGCAACCACGGTCCGATTGGATCATTAGCCCCGACTCGACGACCAACCAATCTGAACACCCGATTTTGATGGTGTCGACAGGGTGCGTCTCGTCCTGAAATGTCACCCGTCTTCAAGCGTCTGTTCTGAATAGGGGTAATTCCTTTTTGAAGAATGAGCTTGAAATTTGAAGGATTTATTAGCTTAGATTTAAAGGACTTGTTCAAAATAAAGGTATTCATTTTTGTTGACCATTGGAAGACAAAGACGGCATGATCGTTTTATTTCTCTTATTAATTGTATTGCCTTTTAAAACGGGGTCTTTTGTTCATTTGAACACTAGTTGGGTGAAGCTTGTTTATTCAAATTAACTCCATTGGTCGTTTGAAAGTTCGGGAAAGAGGCCAATCGATATCCGATTGAGTGCTTTGGGAATTCTCTGATACGACATTAATTCAGGGAGGTCTGGTGGACATTTGGTGGGAATACGTCGCAAGGGATTTCTGGAATAAGTTTAAAATTGGAGTGTGGAAGAACATGAGAAAGAGACAGTTGGTAACAGATAATGTTTGGATGCGAAGAATTGGTGTTTGTTCATCCAAACACAAAATCCGTCATTCAAAGTCATCTGCTCTCTCGGCAAGCAAACCAAACATCCTTCCGTGTCTGCGCACTCGCCAGATAAACGCATCGCAGGTACGTGGAAACACTCAAACCATGGAAACACAGATACGTGGCCCTCACCGTGATTATTGCTTTGTGAGGGGGGGGGGGGGGAGAGGGCACCTTTTTGTTAATTTGAACATTGTTTGCAGTCGACAAGAGTTTGTACAAAATACGGGCTTGATTGTCTCTCAGCCCAACATTTAAACCGCGAGGCATTCTTACAGTAACTGGTCGAAAAACTTTGAAAAAACTAAAAAAAAATAAACATTCAAACTGACAAGGCATGCTGATGCACTTGTTTTATAATGTACATTTTCGTCCTGACGAGATCTGTCGAGTACTTTAGTGTGATCACAATGCGAGCTGTTTCTATTATATTATTGTTATCATCAATGTATGCCATACGGTAGTAGATTTTGGTGGAACGATCACTGCAATTGTGTGTGTGTGCGTGTGTAGGCGTGCGTGTTTGCACGCACGTTTGTCGGCCTACGTGCGTGCGTGTTTGCGCACGTGTGCATATGTGTGTTGTGGAGAGGCATGTCTTACATGCGTTGCACCAACGTCCCTTCCCTCCCCCCACTCCCTCTCCAATTTACATTATTTCTGAACTGTAAGAGCCTCATAAGCGTAATTCGTGCTGCTGTTGTCTTTAAATGTGAGATGTTGACATTCCGGTTAAGTAGCATTCATAAAAGGCTGCAAAACGATGATGTTTGTACACAAAGCAAACCCATGTAGTGTGAGTTGTAGATGCTTTTGCTTATGTTCTTTTTATATACTCTTGTTTGAGAAATAAAATGCGTTGAGAACTTGCTTGCCTCTCTCCCTCTCTCCCTCTCTCCTTCCATCGCTCTCTCCCTCCATTGCTCTCTCCCTCCATCGCTCTCTTCAGCTCTCTCGCTCTCTCACTCTCTCGCTCTCTCGCTCTCCCCCCCTCCCAGGCAGTCGGGTTTCTGTTATATTAAAAATGTAAGATACGTGTTCGAGCTGGTGGCTTAAGGGAAAATGTCAATGCTGTAAACAAGATGATGTTCAGCCTTCAATATACACTGGCTCCTTACGAATCGAAACATTTCTCAAGATAATTTCCCGAACTACCCACCCCATAAATCCCTGCTCTCTTCAGCCTTTTTGAGCTTTTCTTGCCTTTTGCAAATATCCCACTGGACGCACACCAGACTGCCGCCATTGTTTGCCTCCATATTGGTTAATTATTGTCTTCTTGTGTTAATTATCAGGATCGGCCTAAATCCTCTGTTCAGTTTTTTTTGGTTGGTTTTTATTTACTCCATTCCATTTGGCAGATCACCAGAAAGGAGATTGTGAAGCAATGGTGGGTAATGGAATCGCACAGTGGCCTTCCAGTCCTGGATCATGTCTCTGTTCCATCACACTCACGCCAACTGCAGGTTGTGTTAATTGTGCAGCTACACCCCAAGCATGGAACTTAATCAAGGTACCGACGTACAGTGGTGTACTTGTATTCTTTCAACAGACTACATGGAATATTTCACTTGTCTTCAGAATGCACATGAGACAGCCCACTTTGCATTCCCACTTGAGGATGGTGTGCTTCAAATGCTCAAAACACAGTGTGTGTGTGTGTGTCTCTCTCTCTCTCTCTCTCTCTCTCTCTCTCTCTCTCTCTCTCTCTCTCTCTCTCTCTCTCTCTCTCTCTCTCTCTCTCTCTCTCTCTCTCTCTTCTCTCCTCTCTTCTCTCTTCTCTCTTCTCTCTTCTCTCTTTTCTCTTCCTCTCTTCCTCTCTTCCTCTCTTCCTCTCTTCCTCTCTTCCTCTCTTCCTCTCTTCCTCTCTTTCTCTCTTTCTCTCTTTCTCTCTTTCTCTCTTTCTCTCTTTCTCTCTTTCTCACTTTCTCTCTTTCTCTCTTTCTCTCTTTCTCTCTTTCTCTCTTTCTCTCTTTCTCTCTTTCTCTCTTTCTCTCTTTCTCTCTTTCTCTCTTTCTCTCTTTCTCTCTTTCTCTCTTTCTCTCTTTCTCTCTTTCTCTCTTTCTCTCTCCTTCCTTACACTGGATGGTTTTCCAAGGTTACACTGGGTGGTTTGCTCTGGCCTTCCCAGCAGAAGTTAGAGCAGGAATTTGGAATTTGTTCATGGTACCGGCAATTGCTCGCTTACTCTTCACAAATGACACCGTGGAACCTTTAATGGCCACCAACTAATGCCGGCAGATGGGATGCCCGTTTCACTTCCATCCGAGGGACTGCACACATTGATGCATCACCCTGCTTGTGAAGCTCACTTCAAATTATTGCACTCACTAGTATGACAGCTGAAAACTGTGTTGAGATTCAAACCCAGGCTAAACAGCTTAGAGGTGAGTGTACATACCTCCAGGCCATCCTGCCAGCCATCAAAGGAGGTGCTAAGCTCACTTCAAATGCTTACACTCTTATTTTGAGTCCCCTTATTAGATTATTTATCTACAACAATGGAGAAGTTCCAACTCAGTGTCTCCTCCCTCAGGGAAATCTGTGCGCAAAGTTATCAGTCGCTCGTTGATCGCTTGATTAATCTCAATTGATGATCAATAACTTGTCTTGTTTGGTAACTTCCTAGGACATTACTTGGAAAAATTCACCCTCAGTGATGGACTTGCACCTCCCTGAATTCCATGTCGCTGGACTTCTTTTCAGAACGAAACTTTGGACTGACTTTGTCTTTTTTAATCCTGTGGATTAATGTGATCCTGTTGTACGGCATATTATCAGTGCTGGGTTTTTGAGACCTTATCAACCTGCTCGCGTTAAGCTACTTGGGAATGCATCAATCTCGGCCAAGAGCATAATTGTCGTCCCTTGTTTGGTGAATTTTGAATCAGCTGCAAGAGAAAGCCAATGCGGACATCATTTTGAGCAGATTTCGAACCCGCTGTCTTGGGTGAAGAAATTCCAAAAGATCGATGTCGACATGTTATGGACACTGTTCTTGGTTCTAAAAACGGCCAGAAACATGGCTGTGAAAGTCATTCAATCATCAGTAAACCAGCGCAGCTGTTCACGATGACAAAGGTTGAATTATACTTTTGATGACCACTTCCTTGCAGATTAACACTGTGCTTTACAGGCCTTGCATCACATAAACAGGTCAGAGTCTCGTTACTCAGTTTCGGAGCATTCATTGTGTTCCAGAAGGACTTGAGAGACAATCTCTAAAGTTATGAGATTTTTTACTCCCCACCAAGTACATGTCTTCCCTCTCCACTTTGATCTTCTCTTTACCTCGTTTTCTTTCATCTGTCCTCCCACACTTCCCACCCTCCCTTTTTTCATAATCTTCCAATTTTCTTGCTTTCTGAAATATTGCGGAGGCAGCCCCCAAATGGATCGGTAGTCAGCTGGGAGGAAGTGGGCACCTCCACCAGGACGATTTCAACCACCCTCGCCATCGCCAATCAAGCGTGGAGAATGGCATAATGAATCTGAAGACGACGGGAAGGTATCATCTCTGACCATCAATCTCGCATACCATAGAAAATTACCTCAAGAGGGAAGAGATAACCGTGTGGTGTTAAATGAAACACAAGGCCCAAGTTTCACTTGTCAAACCTTGCACTTCATGGAATACCAGGAGAGAAAACTGCACACAAGCCTTTCATCATTATGATTATATATATATATATATATATATATATATATATATATATATATATATATATATATATATATATATATATATATATATATATATATATATATGTCATTGCAAGGCACAGTGCAACAAATGGGTGCCGTAGGGCCTTGAAATGTGGGAACAGGTTTTGTGTAGTGACAAGTCTAGGTTGCAGGGTTTGTGGGACCTGCTGAAATACCAATTGTGGGCTTGAAAACAATGACCACAAAGTGTGAAAGAACTGCACTCGGAATGGCAGGGGATTCCCTCCTCTAACCTATCACACGTGGTACGAGCAGATGTTAGAATTAACATCCAAGCCCTGCACCATATTCATTGGCTGCACACCAACTATACAAGGCTGTTATGCAGTGTCAAAACCGTGTCCCATGACATTAGGTCAGATAATGTGTGGTTTATTTATTTAGTTGCAATTTCCGTTTTCCAGCATCTTCTCTTCTCTTTTAGCTATTTTGGTTTTACCGTGTCAGGTGACTGTCAAATCGAGTATTGTATGATATTGGCAACCTCTGCTTTGCAACAGATGCAAAACTCCCATTGGTAAGAACACACACGTGCAACAATTTCCCGCCTTACCTGCCAGTTTAAAATTTGCTTTGTGATGGCACTGGGCAATTGCACTGTGGTCAACATCAAGAGATGTACGAGTAGAGGCCATCAGTACGTTGAGGTGAAACCACTAAGGAGAATGTCAAAAACCATACTTTGGGGAATTCATTCAGTTGCATGCAACACTTGTCTGCCGGTTCGACTGTTTATAGGAAGACTGCTGCGTCACCATTGCAGTGGAATTCAGTGTAAATTTGGAATTCGTCCAGAGTACCAGCAAACAATGGCCTCCTCTTTGTGAATAACATCATGCGATCTTTAACAACCACCAGCAACAAATGCTGGCAGATAGTACCCTGACCTAACGGCCCATATGGTGTACTGCACACTCATCGATGCAATGTCCTGCCTGCGAAGCATCAGTGGGTGACATTTTGGTCGGGTCCGGAATCAAACCCAGACGACAGCTCAAAAGTGAATCTGCTCTCTTTGAACTATCTTGTCAGCCCACTTTGAAAAATTGAATTACCTTGGGGAGGTGGGGGGGGGGGGGTTGACTTCAGAAGGCCCTCTTATGGAATGGGAACACTTTAAGATGTAAAAATGACATTTTATAGAAAACATTCTTGATAAAGCCTGTATCAGTCTGGTGTGAAATGTGGATTGAAGATGTAAAAAGAGTGGAAAGAACAAACATGAGAATGATAGGATGGATTCATGGATTGTCTCTGAAAGAAAGAATTCT
>NC_140976.1:53179460-53186960 GCF_056783735.1 Eptatretus burgeri | reverse complement strand
TGAGTGCGACGCAGTATTGCCGATCTGCTTCGCCCCGCCGCAGCACGCTGCAGTACGTGTTGTACCAGTTCTCCTCCAATTGCTCCCAGAAGAGGCACTCGGCCGTTAGCTGCGCCTGCAGTGCATCTCGCCACCCACCCACAACGACACTGTTGGGAACTGCATTGCGCAGAAACAAAAGATTTTGCTCGTGTCGAAAGGCGCCGTTGTTGGGCCGTGACTGAATGCTTTCTCATGTTATCCATTCCTGCCTTTAATTTCGTCACCTTATCTTACACTTTTAAAATCGATTTCAAACTTCAATTTCCAAACGAGTTAAAACGAAATGAAAAAAAAAAACAGAGGGTGTTGTGGTCAATGTGAGACATGTCTGAGCACGAAAGCAATGCAGTGCTTACCGATCCAAACAGGTCACCCTGTTCATTCATGGCCAAGTAGAGCCCGCTCTCCACTCCCCGAATGCTCACCATTCCGACTGCCAAGCTGACGAACTCCAAAATACCTGTAAGGAAGATATCGACTGTGTTTAAAATTCAGCCACAGAACTTTTATCTGCTAAACACCCTGAAAATGTCAATACGGTTCCTTCCTTTGTATCGGCAAACCAATATGGGGAGGTGTCGTCGGAGTTGGTTAGGCCGTGTTGTATGGATATTGCCTTAAGCGGGTTGGACATGCTTGTCAAGAAAATCTCTGAAAAACATAATTTGGAAAAGAGAACTCTTTACCTTATATCGAGACAAAGCACTCTCGACAAGGGTCACGTTAATTGTAACTTCGACCAGAACTTTCGATTTCCCAAAAACCGACAGGTCCGTCACATGTGCACCACCCAGGTTTGTGCTTCAGTTGCCTTTAAAGCTTGATGGATAAAGCAGGACTGCAAAGTAATTTGTTGTTGAAAATGTTTGATCTTTTTGCAATGTTGGGTCGATCGATGTCTGTTCATTGGTCCGATTTGAAACCGATAGCCTTTTACATTTCTCGGCCCATCTTGCATTTGTGGCATCATGATCCGAAACAGCAAGTATCTGTACAGACTTTAAACCTCTCGCTCCATCTTCCATTCATTACATTGTCTTGGGTGCATGGAGGAGATGGTACTTGTGTCCCTTCTCAAGGAAGGACCATAGCAGATGGAGTTCCACACTCGGTTGGGAACACAGCAGGCTAACCTTGACAGTATCGTCACCTTGAGATTCATTCAGACTTTATTCTTTGCATCATTTTGACATTGATTGAAAAATATTATATATATATATATATATATATATATATATATATATATATATATATATATATATATATATATATTGTTTTTGCTGTTACGGTTACAGTGAACTTTAGTACTTGGGTACACTGTGTTGGCATGGTAACGTGATGTTAAGAAAAGAGATCCATGGTTTCTGCTTGCCTTCCCCTTCAGACCGTGACCGACTGTCTGCTTGTCTGACAAATTGTAACAGCTTGGATAGCGCTTTGACGATCATAACAGTGGTCCGGCTCGGGCTCGAGAAACTCAAATCCGCACACACTCGCCTTCGGCTCACCCGGTTCTAACCACGCGTGTCGCTCAAACCGGTCGGCTCGGTGTGGGCCCAAAGAGATTAGCTCCTGGTCTCGGTGGTAAAGGATTTGAGCTGTGGCTTTGTGGCCTATTTGTTTGGCTTTCTGAACAACGTGACGGCTGGAAAACAGTTCAGCGTGAACAGGTGTGGATTTGCCTGTTCCCAAGCCGGTGGCAAACGGAGGAACCGCCAGGAACCATATGCTTTTATTGGTGCCTTTCTCCGTACTGGCCCTCCATCGAATCGGGACCCGATTGCAGTAATTTCATGAGGAAGGGTTTTTGAGAAGAAAACAACTTCAACAAATATCCAAAAGCCTCACAAAAGCGGGTAAAATGGCCCTGCAACAGTTAAAACCCACAGGCACAACACTTATTGATGAAATGACTTCAATACCTGGGGTTGACAATGATAATGCTCGGTGTTGTGGCGATTTTGTGTACGAGAGGTATTGTGTGCCATGTAAAACTAGCACTTCACAAAGGTGCATGTCAAATCCACGTGTGCAAGGCCTTACCCCCACCCACAGGTAAATTTACTCTGAAGATATTTCTGAAATTGTCAAATTCACAAGGTGATTTGTTTGTTGGTTATTACCTTGTATAACTTTAATAATGAGCCACCGCTTTTGGAGTTACCCTGTTACAATCGCACCTTCGCCCCCCCCCAACTCCTGTGGTTGTCTCAAAGAGAAAAGCAGACCTGTTGGTGGTGTGTGTGTGTGTGTGTGTGTGTGTGTGTGTGTGTGTGTGTGTGTGTGTGTGTGTGTGTGTGTGTGTGTGTGTGTGTGTGTGTGTGTGTGTCAGACTGGCCCAGCACGACCACTGTGCAACATTCACGATTGATCCATTAAAGCCATTCAGAACATCTTGTCGTTCTTCCCCGTTCTGAGGAATGTCAAGGAGTCGGGCCCCCCTCCTCGCCCCCAAACTCAATGCCTGGACGCTTTCACAGAGAGAAGGTTTGAACACTGAGGGGAGAAGACAAAGTCGAAGAACGAGTTTGGTTCTTCCTCTGCCGTGTCTGCGTCGGAGTGTGTCCCCTGGGACCTTGCAAGAACCGTACATGGACACTGCACGCACATCAGCACCGTGTACACCCAAGTTAGTCCATTTGCAGGATTGAAACCACGTGCGTTCACAAACCACCATGTTACTGCTGTGCATGCTGCATCTCAGAGCATGTAGCATGGCGTGCTGCATCTCAGAGCATGTAGTTTAAGTGGCAGCTGGCTCTCTTTTGCTTCAAATTTTGTTTGCAGATGTTAAAGATAGTGTCTTTCAATCGGACTGGCCTGCAAGGCGATGCCATAAGAGGCAGTCTGAGTATTATATAGTTCTACAAAAAAATGGCATAAATTTTGTTTCCCTTCCCTTACCTCCCTGACCCCCTAACCCCCACCCCACCCCTTTCATCCCACTTTTCTTCTCTTCCTTTAAGTCAAACTCATTCCACTCCTCCATCCATTTTTTCCCCCTCCCCCTCGCCCCTCGCAAAACCATATTTTGTCGGATCACCTTTCCCTTCCTTTTCTCACTTTACTTTCGATGAAGGGGAACCCTCCCTTCCATCTTCTGTCGTACTGTATATTAGCATTACCCAAACCAAATCCCTGCGTCCCTTCTGCCGGCATCAGTTGGTAGTCGTTAGAGCCCAAGGTGTCCTTCGTGAAGAGTAGACGAGCTATCGCCGGCACCATGAACAAATTACAAATTCATGCCCTAACCTACAGGCAGGCACTGCATCAGCGGCACAGCTGTGCACACGAGCAATGAAGCAAACCACAAGCCATGTCCTGCACACAAAATGAAATGATCCCCACCCCCAAAATGAAAATTGACATCGCTGTACCCGCACACCCCTCGTCCTCCCAGCCGTCGAATTCTGATTATTAATTGCAGATATTAAAAAAATAATTTCAAATTCCAGGAATTTGACAACAGACCTATTTTCATTCCAGGACCTCCAGTATTGTCCCACGTAAGTACCTGTTGCACGTCGACCACCACCTTCCTCCAACAACAATTTTGGAAAGTTTGTCATTTTGTGATTATTTGGTTTAAAATGTTTGAATAAATTAATTATTGCCATTTATCATTCCCATTAATGTGAAAGAGATCTTTGGAGCAGAGAATGGAGACTAAGTGGGTGGTTAATTGACTCATCAGCACACAAACCTATGAAATTATACCTCCAGCAATGAAAACCATATTTTTATCAGATCTATTTATTTTGTTTTACTAAAGGGGGTCATCCATAATACTAGTACCACCCTCCCCCACTCCTACACGTCCCATCCACCCATCATTCTGTGGGATCGCTCTGATCTCAAAACGTCTTCTCTGTGTTCTCCCTCCTCCAATGTTCACCTCTATCCGCTGACCTCTGGCGTTCACCTCTCTTGACCTCCTCCTTCGTTGATCTCTTTCTCTGACCTAATACGATGTTCACCTCTTCTCCTGACCTCTTTGATCTCTGTTCACCCATTTCCCCCTGACCTCCAACATTTACCTTTTCCCCTGACCTTTGACATCTTCCCTTGATCTTCTCGGACGTTCACCTCTTCACCTGGCCTTCTACATTCACCTCTTCCCGTGACCAACTCCTACATTCACCTCTTTCCCCAATGACCTCTGACTACGTTCACCTTTCAATTGACCACCTCCAATATCCACCTCTTACCCCAACTCCTACATTCAGCTCATCCCCTGACCACCTTCTCCACTGTTCACCTCTTCCTCTCTTGGCCCTCTTCGATGTACACCTTTCCCTTGACCTTCGACATCCACCTCTTCCCCTCAACTCCTGTGTTGACTTCTTCCCCTGACCACCACCGACGTTCACTTCTTTCTCTTGCCATTCACCTCTTTCTCCTGACCTCCTATGTTCACGTCTTCCCCTAACCTCATCAGACGTTCACTTCTTCCTCTGACCTGCTCCTATATTGATTGACCTCTTCTTTACCTCCGTTCACGGATTCCCCCCGACCTCCAACGCTCACCTTTTCCCCTTGACACATCTTCCCCTGACCTTCTCCTACATTCACCTTTTCCCCTTGACCACTTCTTCCCCACAATTCCTATGTTCACCTCTTCCCCTAACCTCCTTCGACGTTCACTTCTTCCTCTGACCTGCTCCTATATTGATTGACCTCTTCTTTACCTCCATTCACCAATTCCCCCCTGATCTCCAACATTCACCTTTTCCCTTGACCACCTCTTCCCCTCAATTCCTCCTTCGTTCATCTCTTCCCCGACGTCCAACTCTTCCGACATTTGCTCTTTCCCCTGACCACCTACGTTCACCTCGTTCCATTTCCCCTAACCTACGTTCACCTCTACCTCCTGAATTCTTATGTCCACATCTTTTCCTGACCTCCTCTTTTCACTTCGTTTCCCCCCTACCCCCCCCCATCCATTTCTTGAAATTGACCCCTCTCCTCAATCCCAAGTCGAGCTGTGTAGCTTTGAGTTCTAAGGCTTGCACCTCTTATTTTTCTTGTGTAGCTTCAGGCTCAAATGAACGGGTGATCAATTCCAAGGCGTCTTGATGAAAAGGAGTGAAGACATCAATTCAATGACAGAGCGGGGACAGTAAAACAAAGCCATTGTACCCCGATCGGCGTTCTGCTGACCCTCAACCAAGACACCCTTACGGGTCCACATGTGGCTCTCCGATCTCCGATCTCAGCCTTACCGAAGCGACTGTGGTCGCGACGCGTCCCACCAACGGAGCCGTCACCACGGATCTCCAAGTGGTGGCCCGTCCTGCAGTACAGCTGCCGTCGCCGCAGAGCGCCCACCGGACCTTGCATCAGGAAAGGTGGTGCTGGTGGGACACCCCCGAGGCCCACGGCGGCCGGCGTCCCCAGGGCAAGACCTGACAAGGCCAGGGGCGCCATGGGTCCGGCGGAGAGCCCCTGCAGCCCAGCTACGGCCGTTTGTAGATCCAGCTCCGCAATGCAATGGAGGAGGCTTCGGGGGATCTGCAATTTAGGACCAAAGGTTATTATTGATCGAAGGTCCAACGTGTCTCGTGTCTCGTACAAGAATGTTCACTCGGACAAATGAACAAGTGTCAAGTTTCATCCTGTAATTGTGTCCGAGGCTGAAGCGAAGGCACGTGACCCTAATTGTCATGAATGGAGGAAACATTTTCCAACTGTTACAAAACTTACCTCCAAACCGCTGCTGCTCCGTCTCACCTGCACATTGTCCGGTTCATGTCTCAAGCTCTCTATCCTCGTCCCCGGCTTAAAACCCCCCCACGTGTAGCCCCCACCCCCCACCGCCTCCCACCTTCACATCCCCCCTGGAACCTTGCTCCGCCCACTCTTCCCCGTCTTGCTTTCTTTCTCAATGGATGGGGCCCCGCCCACCACGTGGGTGTTTTTTTATGAATGGAATTGAAACTCAGGAATCGCTCGCCAGACCGAGGCCGATTGGGTCGTGTTGCCGTTAAACTCGTCTGAAGCCTCTGGGTGGATCGTGTGGTGTCGTTGCTCATGTTCGTGTCGCAGATGTCACAATTGGCATGATGATGATGATGATGATATTAGTGATTTATTTATTTATTTTTGAACTTGCTTCGTGTGGTTCCAACTCTCTCAATCTGCACTTGGTATACATGCCATACATCCACTCTCATAAACAGTTGTGGTGATGTAAATACTGTGGCATCCAGTTAAACCCCTCGGCTCGAATGGACCTTCATCAGAGCACCCAGATGTGTGAACACCAGCACTGTAGCCGTCGTCCTGTGCTCCCCTCCGTTAAAGAGTGCTGTTCATCATTATCCCCATGCTTTCTGTCTTCCAGACCCACCCCTGAGGGTTGGGGTGTGTTCACTTACCAAGTTTCTTGGAGAGCGCTCGTCAAGTGGCTTAAGCACTTCATTGAAAACTGTTGAAAGGAACGGCTGGCTTGGCAAGCGCTAGCTCGCTGCTTGGTAACTGAACACACCCCTGGACTTTTCTATATCCTTTCCCCCTCCCTCCTTTTCCCTCTTTTCCACCTCTTGACCACCGTGATGGACTTCCCACCAACTGGGGAGTGCTCATCAAACAGCAATCGGTGGAGACCCGGCTCCATAAAACGACGGGTACGGTTCCGTCTGTTGCTTCACGTCTCATTGTCCACAAACCCTCCTCTCTCTACCCTTACACAACACCTGTGAGTGAGTTTTATCAATGACGATTACAATTACTACCTTGAGTCTTTACACACTCGCCTCGATGCGATCTCGCCTGGGTTCGAATCCCAACCCAGCGAAAACTGCCATCCTGGTGATTCACGGGCAGGCTGATTCATCAATGTGTCCCGTACCTGGGCGTCTCATCCGCCGATATCACTTGGTGGAGGTAAAAGATCTCATGGTGTCCTTCACCAAGAGTGACCTTAATCGAACGTTCGGCCTGGTCGTGAGAGACGGGTCAAGCTTGCACCTGGCCAACCCCACAACAACGTGGAAACACTCACCTTGACTCCAGTCTCCATAGTGTGTGTTCAATTCCCAACCCAGCCATAAAATGTCCCGAACAAGGCGTAACATCAATTAGAAACTACTGTTCCATCTCAATATTGTTGGTGCATCACACCGTGCCTCCAGTGGACGTTAAACTGGACGTCCTGTTTGCTAATATTTGCCGGTTGACGACGAAGATGCCGATAAAAGAGACCGTCGGGTTGGAACGTTCAGTTCCAACAGGGTCGCTCAAGAACCGTTGGTAGAATGGGGCTGATGCAAGAGTCACCTGGTACTTCTCTAACGGTCTACAACTAGACCTCCACTCACAACGATGAAGTCTTTGACCAAACTATACGAGGTGCACTTGGTGTCGAAACGTCTGAATCGCTTAACTACCGGTCACTTTGCTCTCTTAAAAGCGATTACTAACGATCATTAGTGTTTGTGTCACTGCACCAGCAGGACT
>NC_140976.1:53126960-53174460 GCF_056783735.1 Eptatretus burgeri | reverse complement strand
TGATCCGATTGCTTTGGAAAGGCTGGTGTTTTTGCACCCGCTGCTCGGTGCGCGCCCTGCACGAGTCCAGGATCGGCGCCCACAAGCGGCGCGGGAATGGCGGTGATGCGATGGTTGCGAGAGCGAGATGTGACGGCAAGGGTCGTGGCTGTTGTTGTGAAGCGGCGTTGCGGTTGGTGGTTGTTGTGTGATGGCTGTTGAGACGTGGTTGGTGGTGGTTGTGATGGTAGTAATGGCGGCTGGTCCAAAATAAAGATAGTAAAAGAAAAACGGCTATCTAGAGGGGTCGCAGCCCGCATGAATGACATTTATTCCCTCTAAACAACGGGTTTGGGCCTAACTACACATATACTTACAGAGATATCTCACCTACGGGACCTGAATGGTGGTTTGCGAATTTCGTCAACCACAACAATATATATATATATATATATATATATATATATATATATATATATATATATATATATATATATATATATATATATATATATATATATACATATATACATATATACATATATATATACATATATACATATATATACATATATATATATATATATATATATATACATATATATATACATATATATATATATATATATATATATATATATATATATATATATATATATATATATATACACACACAAACACACACTGCCAGAAGAAAATCTGCACCCCCCCTTTCAAAATTTTCACCTTTTGTTGCCTTATAGCCTGGACTTAAATACCATTAAATCATACTTTTCCCATCTTTATTTATACATCGTAACCCACAACTTCCAAGTGAAAAACAAATTTCAGAAATTAATTAAAAATACAAAACTGGAATATCTTGGTTGGATAAGTCCCCACCCCATTGAGGTAATACTTGGTGGAAGCAGCTTTAACTGCAATTACAGCTGTGAGTCTGTTGGGATAGGTCTCCACCAACTTTGCACACCTTGATTGGGCAATATTTTCCCATTCTTCTATACATTCTTATGCCTGGTGTTGGCTTAACGGTTCGGGTGGTGCGATTTGGATCCTGAGGTCCTGAGTTCAAATCCCGCTCAGCTGTTGAATTGATACCTGGTGGGTTTAACTCGGCCTGTCATCCTTCCGAGGTCGGCAAAATGAGTGCCAGCATGCTGGTATCCTGTGTTGGAGTGGCGACCCGTCCAGGATTGTGCGCAATAGCCAAGGAGACTACTTAAGCAGCATCAACGCTGTGCACAGAGTTTGGTCCCCATCTCCTCTCGTTCTGAACAAATCTGTTCAAGCTCAGTTATGTTACATGGGAAACAGGTTTTATTTTGAAAGGTTTTATTTATTTATTTTTTTCACGTACGGGCACGTACGTACGTACGTACGGCCACGCACGTACAGGCACGCGAGATCGAAGGAACGGCCTGTGTGGTTGTTTCTGGCACCTGGTTTGAAAGTTTTTTTTTTATTTTTGTGGGCACATACATACGGCAACGCACGTACGGGCACGTACTCGTACTATAAATACCGCCCTGAGACGAACACCACCCGGACACGTCCGGAGACAACCACCATCCGTACATTACCACCATCTAGATACGTCAAAGGAAGGCAGCGTGAGGGGAGGGCAAGGGAAAGCAGTGTGAGGGGAGTGTCCATCCGGATGCAACCACCATCTGGACACGTTCAGACATAACCACCATCCAGATACCTCAAAGGAAGGCAGCGTGAAGGGATGACATGGTAAGGGAGTGTGAGGAGAGGATCCATCCAGAGATAACCACCGTCCAAACAACCGGTATACTAAGAGGGAGGAGAGAAAGGGGTGGAGGAGGGATGGGGGCATGAGGGAAGGGAAAAAAGTGTGAGGGGAGGGCAAGGTAAGGCAGTCTGAGGGGAAGGGAAGGCAGTGTGAGGGGAGGGCAAGGGAAGGCAGCAGGAGGGGAGGGCAAAGGAAGGTAGCATGAGGAGAGGGCAAGGGAAGGCAGTTTGAGGGGAGGGAACGTTAGGCAGTGTGAGGAAAGGGTCCGTCCAGACATAACCACGGTCTGGACACGTCCAGAATTAACCACCGTCCGGACATCACCACCGTCCAGATAAGTGTGGAGATAACCACTGTTCGGATACGTGTGAAGATAATCACTATCCGGGCATAACCACCAACCAGATATGTTCGGATAGAGAGAGGTGGGAGGATGCTGCACTGTATTATTAGGGGGTGGAGTGAGGATGGGGCAAAGAGAGTGGGGGGAGGGTAATGAGCAAAAAAATATGTTATTCTTTATGAATAACACACACACACACACACACACACACACACACACACACACACACACACACACACACACACACACACACACACACACACACACACACACACACACACGTCGTGTGACAGGTGGAAAATATTTGGTTCTGTAATTGAAGAAATGCATTAATATGACGAATGGCTCAGAAATTGGGTGTTATCAATATATTGTTGTGGAAATGGCCCTTAGTGTATTATTAAATATAGGATTAGCCTAGATCCCCCATTAAATGCATGTTTAGCCAGGTTGTTCGGTAAATGGACGTTACATGTGTGTCGGGAGATGTAAGAGGCTGTTCATCGTTGGTACATTGGTGGTGGATCGAGAGGTTTTTCTTCTTCCTTCCTATCTCCGGACAATAGTCCCTGCCCAGCGCTGAGAGGGGGAGTGGCCTCGAGAAGGAAGTGAAACTGAAGGGAGGAGCCAGTCGGTTTTGAGGCGAACGAACAAAGGAAAGGCAGGGTGAATCTGCTGGGAGAAAAACTGAACCTGAGCGTGCCGAGTCTGCGATCCGCAGTGGTGAAACTGAGCGCTGAGGTGGCGCGATGGGTTTTTTGTGAGGAGCAGTCGGCTGGGAAGGCAAGCGGTGCCGGGAGAGCACCGAGGTGGGGCACGATCGGGCTTTGAGGAGAGCGAGCAAAGGAAAGGTAGGGTGAATCTGCCGGGAGAAAAACTTAATCTGAGCGCGCCGAGTCTGCGATCATCGGTGGTGAAACTGAGCGCCGAGATGGGGCACGACCGGCTTTCTTGAGGAGAGATCGACAAGTTCATCCAGAGTTCAGTGACGGAGCTTCTGACTGTCCCGACTCACCTCACGGCTCGACGACGTCTTGGAATCCCATGGACCCAGCCTGCGGAGCCCAACACCTCGATTTGGCCTGGTCTGGTGAACAGGCCAGGCCTGGACTTGTATACTGGACCTTGGGAGAAACCAGCTGAAACCCACCATCGATCTTTCGCTCTGGTGCAGTCGACCTCGCAGGGTCTGAATGAGGCTGCGAGCATGAGGGCTGCGACACATGGATGAGCACCATTTTTCCACATGGCGTGTTCGAGCTTGGGCGCTCGAATCCATGGACATCGGCTTGTCACGAGCCACATTCCTGCTTTGACACTTTTCTCTCTTCCATGAAACATCACCAAGTACTCTGTGTCTTGTCTGCATGCTGTCCATGTCTTGTCTGCATGTTGATTAACGGTATCTCGTTTGGGGTCCCCTTCGAAACCCATAACCGTAGCTCCCGAGTTAAGAACGGGTTATAGATTAATTATCACATTGTCGTGAATGCTTTCCTTGTGTCGTATTCCCCGATGTCTCCAATAAATATGGCTGATTCGTATGAAGTTGCCGCTTTGAATTAATTTGTGCCGCGCCGAGGAACGATCCGCACAATTTGGATATAAAAACTAAAATGGTTACAGACTGGCAGAATTCGCTCGGTATCTGACAAAACCAGTCTGTAACCGGGGTCTATTTCGCCAACTGGTAAGGTTCAGGGGTACGTTGGTATCGCGATTCGAGACGCGTGACCCGAGGCCTGTGCCGAACCAGCCGGCGTTATAACCCCGGAGACGGCGGTGGTTAGGGTGGCGCCGAATCTGTAACATTTGGCTGTCGAGAGTAGGGTGTGAAAACCCAAACTGGTTACGGACAGTGATTTATACCATCGTCCGAATCCCGCCACCGCCGAATCCTCAACACTGGTGTCAGGAGTGGGATATTTGGACCTGTGGTGCATTTTGCACCCCGAACATTGGTTACGAGAGGCGCGAGAGAAAAAAAAAAACGGTCCAAATTTGCTTTGATTTTATTTTGAGCGGATCGGGTGTAAAACTTCGAAATTATAGAGAAAAATGGAGTCGCAAAATGGCGCGCGGCTCCACTTCAGCGCGACACAAAGCGGGAGTGGGCTAATAATAGCGCAACGAACGGCACAACACGAGGTGGGGGCTCCCACCCACCGGTTCAAACCACGTGGTCACGGCATGCGCCATGGTGGATGAAGCAGGACGACTACGTGTACATTGGCAAGCTTCAGGCACGATTGGGGATGCCTTGAAACAGGTGAGGCATTATGCGAATTATATAAAGGAGTTACAAATTAAATTGGACGAGGCACAATGGCACGCAGACAAGTTTCAGGAAAATTATGTGTACGGGGGGTTACAACAATTGGTCGATGAACGGGAACGAATTCGGTGGCTGAAAGAGGACTGAGGCAACAGAGTCGACGAACTATGTGGAGAAAAGAATAAAGTAGTGTTGTTTACCCGTGAGTTGGAATATGAGAATATGGAATATGAGAAAATTGGAATATCAAAGAAACTTGCTCTCCCTCATGCACAGATTTATCCCCTCTCGTGTTCAGTTGTCCTACCCTTCCTCCCGCCCTTGGTTTACTGAAGCTTGTGGCGAGGCAGTTGTCCTGAAACAACTTGCCTTTGCCTCATGGAAAGCAAACCCAACTGAGGGCAATCTCAGTTCTTTCCACAAAGCTCAGAACAAGTGTGTATCTACCCTCAGGAGAGCCAGAAAACAACATCTTTCTCATCTCAAGTCTGAACTCTCAAACCTCTCTCCCTCCTCAAAATCCTGGTGGAGTTTAATCAAATCTGTTTCTGGTGTATGTTCCCCCTCCATCCCCTCCCTTACCTCAAATGGCCGCACTGCTGATTCCACACGTGATAAAGCTGAATGTCTAAACTCGGTGTTTGCAGCTAAATCTTGTGTCCTAAACCCATCACTATCTCTACCCACTTTACCCAGTCGCACCCAACTGTCCCTGGACTCTGTATCCTTTTCTCCTGACAAGGTGGAGAGCTTGCTTTCAAACCTCGAGTCAGATTCTGCAACCGGTCCAGACGGCATCAGCCCACGTGTCCTCAAAGCCTGCTCTTCTGCTCTTGCTCACCCTCTCTCTGTTCTATTCACCCTCTCATTTGCCCAAGATCATCTGCGATCTGCTTGGAAATCTGCTAACATCACTGCCCTGCATAAAAAAGGTGCACAAACAGATCCCTGTAACTACAGACCAATCAGCCTTCTCCCAATCATCAGCAAGGTGATGGAATCCATCATCGCTTCAGACATGAAATCCTTCCTCTTCTCCAATGGCTTGATTTCCAATCATCAATTTGGTTTCAGACCAGGTCACTCTACCCTGGATATGCTGCTTCTGCTCTCCCATCAATGGATGGAGGTCCTCAATGCCAGACAGGAAATCCGAGCCGTATCCCTGGACATATCACGTGCTTTTGACACAGTCTGGCACCCTGCCCTACTCACCAAACTCTCTTCCCATGGTATTCAAGGCCATCTCCACTCATGGCTCGCAGACTTCCTCTCCTGTCGCAGTCAACGTGTGGCCCTAAATGGAGTTCTTTCATCCCCTCTTCCTTTGCAGGCTGGAGTTCCTCAAGGTAGCGTTCTGGGCCCTGTTCTTTTTCTGGTTTTCATCAATGATCTCTCGGACTCTCTGGAAAATCCTCTATTTCTCTTTGCCGACGACTCCACCCTCTGCCGTACCATCTGTCATCCCTCAGACCGGCAAGCAGCAGCTTCTTCGCTCACTGCAGATCTGGATAAAATCACAAACTGGTCCAACACGTGGAACATGTCTTTCAATCCAGACAAATCTCACACTCTCACTATGTCTCTTCGAAAGGACCTTTTACAAAACCCCCCCATCCACTTTCTCAACAATCCTCTGGAAGAAGTCTTTTCTTTCAAGCTTCTAGGTCTCACTATCTGCCATGACCTTTCCTGGGAAAGTCACATTTCCAACCTCGCCTCAAAAGCCAGTCGCCGACTGGGAATCCTCCGTCGTGCTAAGTCCTTCCTCGGCCCTCTTGAGCTGCTGACCACTTACAAAGCTTTTGTCCGTAGCCTGATGGAGTACTGCTCTCCCCTCTGGGCTGGTGCTCCTGCCTCCCACCTTTCTCGGCTTCACGCTGTCGAAACCAGGGCTTTTAAGATCATCGGCATCTCCCGCAATGAAGCTGAGTCTTTGGGCCTCTCACTCAATCACCGCAGGTTGGTCGGTGGTCTTTCTGTCTTCTACCGACTCCTCTCCAGCCTTGGCCCCCTGCTCTCTCTGCGATTTGTCCCCACCACATTTCCACAGGGCGCTCAAGGTCCGCCAACAACCCCCTTCTGGTGAAACTACCAAAATCACGAATCACTGCTCATCTTCACTCTTTCATTCCTTTTTTTTCCCGCCTTTGGAATAAACTTCCTCACTCTATTCTTTCCCATTCTTCCCTCCAGGCTTTCAAAACAGCTGTTCACCACCACCTCTTATCTTCCCCCATCCAAATCCTCGATCTTTTCTACCCCCGATAATCCACCCAAGCCCACCTCCTTCATTTCTCCTGCTTTCCTTCCTGAAAGTCCCTGAAATGTCCATCTTCTCTTCGCCATGTTCCCCGTCCCATCCCCATCCCTCTCCCTTCCACAGTTCACCTAATGTGTCTGTTCCCCACTGTTTTGTCCCTTCCACTCCCGCCCCTCTTGTCTCCACTCCCACCCCTCTTGTCTCATGCTTCCTTGCTGTGAGTTGTGTGTTAGCTCTCATACGAGCCTCGACCAAGGTATACAAAAAATATATAAAAAATATTAAAAAAAAAAGAGCGAACTGAACAAAAGAATAGAGGAGGAGCAAATTAGTAACTCCCAGGATAGGAAGAACTTGGAAAAAGAATGGAAAAAAAAGCTAGAAAAGGAAAAATGTAAACACGATTTGAAATTGAAAGAAACGGAAGGAAGTGGTAAGATCAGGCAATCAGATAAGAGAAAGCCACGAACAGAAGATAAAAAGAGGAGAGAAATATCTGGAGCAAAGAAAGGAAGAATTGTTGGAAAAGTCAAGACAGTTCGAAGAACGACAGGGAGAAATGAGGAAAGTCGAGTGGAGTACCCATGAGTTGGAACATGAGAAGAGCAAACTGAACGAAAGAATAGAGGAAGAGCAAATTAGTAACTCCCGGGATAGGGAGAACTTGGAAGAAGAATGGAAAACAAAGCTGGAAAAGGAAAAACGGGAACACGATGTGGAATTGCGACAACTGAAGGGAGAGGTAAGATCAGGTGATCGGATAAGAGAAATCTGAGAACAGGAGATAAAAAGAAAAGAGAAACGCCTGGAAGAACTAAAGGAATACGGTGAGAAAATGGACGAAATGAGGAGGGAAGAATTTGAAAGAGGTGTGGAGATGAGCAAGGAATACGGTAAGAGAATGGACGAATTGAGGGAGGAAGCATGCGAAAGAGATGCGGAGATTGTCAAGGAATTATTGGAATGAGCTTTTGAGTTACAAAAACACCAAAATAAAGAGAGGGAATTACAAAACGAGCTGAGGATGTTAAGGGAGGAAAGAAAGAGAACGGAGAATGAAACGTAAAGGAACCTCACTGTGCAGATCGAACAGTTAGAAGCCAAAGCAAGGTTGGAGTACGCGGAGATGTAAGAAGAACAACGAATGAAGCAGGAAAGGGAAATCAATAAATTAAAGGAAACGACGAGATTGGAGAAGGAAGAACAAGAGAGACAGTGGGAGAGGAAACAAAAAGAACATGGATTTGAAATTAACCAACTAAAGGAGAGAGCAAGGTTGGAGTCCACGGAGATGGAAAAACTCCGGAAAGATAACGAACAACTAAAAAGACTCGGAGAGGAAGAACGACTTGAATGGAAAAGAAAATGGAGCCAGGAAGTAGAACAGCACAATAATATGGGAGGTGTGACATCACCACAGGGAGTAATGTTGGTGGTGCGGAACTTGATTGACATCACTCGTCGGATGCCACCACGATTAGAGCAAACCCTGGTGATGGAGACGTTGAGGGAGCATGCGGGGTTGTTGACGTATGAAATACATTTTGAGCAGGTCCAGCATGTGGAGCTGACAGCCCTAGAGGAGTATGGCGAATCAATGATGTGCAACCTGCTGGAGAGAAGCGACCGGACAGAGGTGACTCTGGAACGAAGCGGGTACGTGGGTACATGCATACATGGTGCGGACGAGGAGCTTAAGGTAGGAATTGGATTTTATGTTAATGAGGAGACGTCCGATGGGGTGCACGTATGCGTGACCCCTGAATGTGTGTGTGTGGAGTGCCTGTGAACGAATGCTGTGAGCCCACACTCCAGACTACAGCACCGGTGTGTGCTGCTGAGGCCGAAACGTGTGTGGGTATTCACGTGGCGTTTGGGAATGTAACCCTGGAGTGCGAGGCAGTTAGTCAGTAGGCAGGCAAGGTTGAAGGTGTGGAATGTCAACACATAACATTGGAATGTGTGCAGCCTGCTGTGTGTGGGAGTCCTGAGCGTGGAATGAGTGGTGACATAGGAAATAGGTTAGAAGTGTAAGGGGAAGTAGAAATGCCACCAGGACAGAACTTGACCCAGGGGATGGAAACCATAATGGACAACTCCGCATGGGTTCTTACATATTTAGAGGTGCTGCATCCAGGAGCAGGCTTTAGAAATTGGATTCTACTTCTCTATCAGCCTCACAGGAACTTTGGGGTAGAGCACAGATGAGTAGCAAGTGGCACTGGCGTGTGTCACTTGGTCTTCAAACCTTTCTGAGCACACGAAGGGTTTGGCTAGCTGAGTGAGGTTTATCTGTCTTCAGGGAGTTATGGAGAAGAGGGGGAGGCCGCTCCCCCGATTTGGGTTTACCTGATTTCCGTGAACCCTGGAGAAGAGGGGGAGGCCATTCCTCCGATTGGGGTTTACCTGATTTCCATGAACCCTGGAGAAGAGGGGGAGGCCGCTCTCCCGATTGGGGTTTACCTGACTTCCGCGAACCTTGGAAAAAAGCAGGGGGTGGACCACAACCCCAATTGAGACGTGACCCCTTTGAGCCGTGGCACAAAGGTGGCGGGGTCATGTAATGGGAAATGAGGGATTCGTTCCCTCACTCCCCTTCCAATGAGCCAAAGAAGCAGGCCATATGGGGATGTAAGAAATTGATTGAAAATTGTGCAGAAAGTGATTGCAAATTGAGAGTTGACAGAAGGCATAAGAGTGGCACGAGTGGATTTGGGTGATTACTGGAAAAAAAAAAAGTGGTGGAGACATTACAGGCAGAGCGTTAAACACACCTGAAACAAGTTGATAAAAAAGAGTGGCTTGCTTGAGGGAAAACTGAAATGCCTGGTTGGAACCATGCAGAGGTTCCATGGGACTGGTGAAGAGATTTTGATGTTTTGTTTAAATTGTTGGAAATGAACGATTAGGGCAGTATGGAGGAGTCCAGCGGACGACGGACGGAGTGACCAATTTATTGGGGTTTGATGAAAAAGTGTACCAGTTAAATTTGATGACCAAGTGGGATCCTAGGGACTGGTGTGTTTTTGTTTTCACATAAAAGTGAAAGGTGTTGGATGGTGTTGTGGACTGGGTGTGCGGCACTGTGGAATGAATGACTGAAGTGCTTGGTTGAATGGCGTGATTGTGCAAATGAGGAGAGTGAGTGCGAACAATGTACCCTGTCGGTAGGAGTCTCTTAACCAAGTTAGTGTAGGTTAGGGGGACGAAGAGGATTTGACATGGATTCTGGCTGCTGTTCCATTGTGCAGGCGGACTGCTGGGGGTAGGTGCAGGCCAAGGTATGGGGGTACTGGCTGGGAGTGTGACATGGTATTGGAAGTTGGTGAGTCGGGAAATAGGGCACCAGGGCTTTGGGGGCTCCTGGCAGGTGAAGGCTGTCGGAGGTGCCAGGAGAGCGCACCGTAGGGTTCAGTGCCAGGAGAGCACAGTATGGGGGCAAGAGAGCCACCCTTTAGTTAGGAGCGCCAGAAGCAAGCACACACACACACACACACACACACACACACACACACACACACACACACACACACACACACACACACACACACACACACACACGTCGTGTGACAGGTGGAAAAAATTTGGTTCTATAATTGAGGAAATGCATTAATATGACGAATGGCTCGGAAATTGGGTGTTATCAATATATTGTTGTGGAAATGGCCCTTAATGTATTATTAAATATAGGATTAGCCTAGATCCCCCATTATATGCATGTTTTGCCAGGTTGTTCGGTAAATGGACGCAATATGTGTGTCGGGAGATGTAAGAGGCTGTTCATCGTTGGTACATTGGTGGTGGATCGAGAGGTTCTTCTTCTTCCTTCCTCTCTCCGGACAATAGTCCCCGCCCAGCGCTGAGAGGGGGGGGGGGTGGCCGAGAGAAGGAAGTGAAACTGAAGGGAGAAGCCAGTCGGTTTTGAGGCGAGCGAGCAAAGGAAAGGCAGGGTGAATCTGCTGGGAGAAAAACTGAACCTGAGCGCGCCGAGTCTGTGATCGGCAGTGGTGAAACTGAGCGTCGAGGTGGCGCGATGGGTTTTTCGTGAGGAGCAGTCCGCTGGGAGGCGAGCAGTCGCGGGAAGGCAAGCGGTGCCGGGAGAGCGCCGAGGTGGGGCGCGGTCGGGCTTTGAGGCGAGCGAGCAAAGGAAAGGCAGGGTGAATCTGCCGGGAGACAAACTGAAACTGAGCGTGCCGAGTCTGCGATCGGCAGTGGTGAAGCTGAGCACCGAGGTGGGGCGCGATCGGCTTTCATGAGGAGAGATCGACAGGTTCATCCGGAGTCCAGTGACGGAGCCTCTGACTCCCTACTCACCTCATGGCTCGATGATGTCTTGGAATCCCATGCACCCAGCCTGCGCAGCCCAACACCTCAATTTGGCCTGGTCTGGTGAACAGGCCAGGCCTCGACTTGTATACTGGATCTTGGGAAAAACCAGCTGAAACCCACCATCGATCTTTCGCTCTGGTTCAGTCGACCTCGCGGGGTCTGAGCGCGCCGAGGCTGCATGCGTGAGGGCTGCGACACATGGACGAGCGCCTTTTTGCCACGCGGCGTGTTCGAGCTTGGGCGCTCGAATCCATGGACATCAGCTTGTCACGAGCCACATTCGTGCTTTGACACTTTCCTCTCGTCCATGAAACATCACCAAGTATTCTGTGTCTTGTCTGCATGCTGTCCATGTCTTGTCTGCATGTTGTTTAAGGGTATCTTGTTAGGGTCCCCTTCAAAACCCGTAATTCATAGCTCCCTAGTTAAGAACGGGTTACAGATTAATTACAACATTGTCGTGAATGCTTTGCTTGTGTCGTGTTCCTCGATGTCCCCAATAAATCTGGCTGATTCGTATGAAGTTGCCGCTTTGAATTCATTTGTGCCGCGCCGAGGAACGATCCGCTCGATTTGGATATAAAAACCAAAATGGTTACAGACTGGCAGAATTCGCTCGGTATCTGACAAAACCAGTCTGAAACCGGGGTCTATTTTCCCAACTGGTGAGGTCCAGGGGTACGTTGGTATCGCGATTCGAGACGCATGACCCGAGGCTTGTGCCGAACCAGCCGGCGTTATAACCCCGGAGACGGCGGTGGTTAGGGTGGTGCCGAATCTGTAACATTTGGCTGTCGAGAGTAGGGTGTGAAAACCCAAACTGGTTACGGACAGTGATTGATACCATCGTCCGAATACCACCACCGCTGAATCCTCAACAATATTTTACTTTGAAACTCATAAAGAGAATGCACACCGAGTCATAAAATAACCAATTGTTTTCGAAACAGTCACGATGACGAAGGAAAACGTGATCGCTCATATGCTGCTGAGGTTAAAAGTTAAAACCTCCAAGACACGGGATGAAACTTTGCCACCACGGTGTAACCAACCATGCTGGCATACACACACACACACACACACACACACACACACACACACACACACACACACACACACACACACACACACACACACACCCATGGAGAGTCCCTAAATTACAGATCCAAATATCCCCATTTCTTCTTCTTCCTCTTTCGGCTTGCTCCCGTTAGGGGTCGCCACAGCGGACCAACCGTCTCCATTTCGCTCTATCCTCCACATCTTCCATTGACACTCCAACCACCCGCATGTCCGCCCTCACCGCATCCATGAACCTCTTATTTGGCCTTCCTCTTCTCCTCCTGCCTGGCGGCTCCATCTTCAACATCCTTCTCCCGATATACTCCGTTTCCCTCCTGTGCACATGTCCAAACCATCTCAATCTCGCCTCTCTCACTTTGTCTCCAAACCGTCCTACCTGCGCTATCCCTCTAATATACTCATTTCTTATCCTATCCATCCTCGTCACTCCCAACGAGAATCGCAGCATCTTTAACTCTGCCACCTCCATCTCCGCTTCCTGTCTTTTTGTTAGCGCCACCGCCTCCAAACCATACAACATAGCTGGTCTCACTACCGTCTTATATACTTTTCCCTTCACTCTTGCAGCTACCCTTCTGTCACAAATCACTCCTGCAACTCTTCTCCACCCACTCCATCCTGCCTGCACTCTCTTTTTCACTTCTCTCCCACACTCTCCGTTACTTTGGACAGTTGATCCCAAGTATTTAAACCAATCCACCTTCCCCACCTCAACTCCTTGCAACTGCACCATACCACCACCCTTCCTCTCATTTACGCACATGTACTCCGTCTTACTCCGACTGACTATCATTCCCCTTCTCTCCAGTGCGTACCTCCACCTCTCAAGGCTCGATTCAGCCTGCTCCCTACTCTCCCTACAGATCATGATGTCATCCGCGAACATCATAGTCCATGGAGACTCCAGTCTGATCTCGTCCGTCAACCTGTCCATCACCATTGCAAACAGGAAAGGGCTCAGAGTCGATCCTTGGTGCAATCCCACTTTAACCTTAAACCGGTCCGTCATTCCTACCGCACACCTCACCGCTGTCACACTGTCCTCATACATATCCTGCACGATCCTCACATACTTCTCCACCACTCCCGACTTCCTCATACAATACCACAACTCCTCTCTTGGCACCCTATCATAAGCTTTCTCTAAATCCACAAACACACAATGTAACTCTTTCTGGCCTTCCCTATACTTCTCTATCAACATTCTCAAAGCAAACATCGCATCAGTGGTGCTCTTTCCTGGCATAAACCCATATTGCTGCTCACAGATCGTCACCTCTCCTCTCAACCGAGCTTCCACTACTCTTTCCCACAACTTCATGGTGTGGCTTAACAACTTTATCCCTCCGTAATTTCCACAGCTCTGCACATCACCCTTGTTCTTGAAAATCGGAACCAGTACACTTAATCTCCACTCCTCCGGCATCCTCTCACTTTCCAAGACTTTATTAAACAATCTGGTTAACAACCCCACTGCCGTCTCTCCTAAACACTTCCATGCCTCCACTGGTATATCATCTGGGCCAACCACCCTCCACTCTTCATCATCTTCATAGCAGTCTTCACTTCATCCTTACTAATCCACCCCACTTCCAGATTCACTATCTCCACCTCTTCCAACCTTCTCTCTCTCTCATTTTCTTCATTCATCAGCTCCTCGAAGTACTCCATCCACCTTCTCAACACACTCTCCTCGCTCGTCTGCACATTCCCATTTGCGTCCTTTATCACCCAAACCTGCAGCACATCCTTCCCAGCTCGGTCCCTCTGTCTTGCCAATCGGTGTAAATCCTTTTCCCCTTCTTTTGTATCCAACTTCTCATACAGCTCGTCGTAGGCCTTTTCCTTGGCCTTTGCCACCTCTCTTTTTGCTTTTCGACGCCACTCCTTGTACTCCTGCCTACTTTCTTCATCTCTCTGACTATCCCACTTCCTTTTCGCCAACCCCTTCTTCCTTATACTTTCCTGTACTTCCTCATTCCACCACCAAGTCTCCTTATCTTCCTTCCTCTGTCCAGATGTCACACCAAGTACCTTCCTAGCTATCTCCCTCACAACTTCTGCTGTCGTTGCCCAATCATCCCACCCATCTTTGCCACCATCCAATGCCTGTCTCACCTCCTCCCTAAATTTCACGAAACAGTCTTCCTCCTTCAGCTTCCACCATCTGGTCCTTGGTTCAGCCCTCACTCTCTTCCTCAACCTCACCTCTAAAGTCATCCTACAGACCACCAATCGATGCTGTCGAGCTACACTCTCCCCTGCAACAACCTTACAGTCACTAATCTCTTTCAGGTTGCATCTCCTACTTAAGATGTAATCCACCTGTGTGCACTTTCCTCCACTCTTGTATGTCACCCTGTGTTCCTCCTTCTTCTTGAAATACGTGTTTACCACTGCCATTTCCATTCTTTTTGCAAACTCTACCACCATTTGCCCTTCCACATTTCTCTTGTTGAGACCGTACCTCCCCATCACCTCCTCATCCTCTTTATTCCCTTCCCAAACATGTCCATTGAAATCTGCTCCAATCACCACTCTTTCATCCTTGGATACACTCTCCACCACTTCATCTAACTCACTCCAGAAATCTTCTTTATACTCCATCTCACACCCCATATGTGGGGCATATGCACTGATGACATTCATCATCACCCCTTCAATTTCCAACTTCACACTCATCACTCGGTCAGACACTCTCCTCACCTCCAATACCCTCTTGACATGATCTTCCTTCAGGATTATCCCGATACCATTTCTCCTCCCATCCACACCATGGTAGAACAGTTTGAAACCACCTCCAATGCTCCTCGCCTTACTCCCCATCCACTTGGTCTCTTGTACACACAGTATGTCCACCTTTCTTCTCTCCATCATATCAGCCAACTCTCGCCCTTTGCCAGTCATCGTCCCAACATTCAGAGTTCCAACTCTCACCTCCACACTTCTACCCTTCCCCCTCTCCCACTGCCTCTGGACTCGCCTTCCCCGTCTCCTTCTCCTCCTTCGCCCAGCAGTAGCACAATTTCCACTGGTACCCTGCTGACCACCGGTACCGGTGGCGGTCGTTGGTAACCCGGGCCTCGACCGATTCGGTATGGAAATTCGTTTTGTTGTCCGCATAATGATTTGGCATAGGTTTTTACGCCGGATGCCCTTCCTGACGCAACCCTGGTCGCCTCTTACGACACACAGGGATATGGTACACCTATTCTAACCGGGGCATACACCGGGCCCAGTACAACTGGTGCTCATTTCGCCGACCTCGGAAGGATGGCAGGCTGAGTCAACCCCCTGGTGTTTTCGACTTGGTTTTATATATATATATATATATACACGCATTATATATATATATATATATATATATATATATATATATATATATATACGCATTATATATATATATATATATATATATATATATATATATACATATATATATATATATATATACACGCATTATATATATATATATATATATATATATATATATATATATATATATACGCATTATATATATATATATATATATATATATATATATATATACATATATACATATATGAATTCAGTGTCCCAACGGGGCTTGAACTCAGGACCTCTTGGGTCCCAAGCCACTGCCCTAACCACTGCGCCAACACCAGGCTTAAATATCCAAATATCCCCATTTATGAACCTCTATCTTGAAGCAACTGCAGACTGTACATTCCGATTGGGACACGAACTGTTCCGCCGTCCACTGTAGGGTGCTCGGCAAGCTACTTAAGCACCCAAGCAAGCACTCCAATTAAATGGTTGGTAAGCGATAACTTTGTCCGAATGTCAAAACTATGTCAGAATTAGACAAATGAACACTTTTTATCAGGAGTCAGAACTGCTGCTAATTTCAATTCTGGAGCTTAAATTTTGTAATTTGGTTTAGTTTTAAGAGATTCTCTAGGTTATCACATGGGTGGAAATGAAATATAGCCACAAACGCTGGCATCTTATTACAATGTACCCAGCGATTGAAAGCTGTGATGAACAGGCATTTGATAATAGGAGTGAGGAAAGTGGGGAAAAAAAAGACTTTATCATTAAGAAATCGTTGCGGCCCATTCAAAGTCAAGGCATGGTTGAGCAGGTCAAAAAATATGGCGGCTTCAGGCCCCAGCGAGGTAACCCAGGAAACACCTGAAGACCCCAGAAAACGTGGTGGCCGAGGATCACCTGATAAAGAATATAATTAAATAAGGCCATTCATTATCTTCAAAAGGGGGTGTTTTAATCAACCCGAACACCCAATTTTCACTCTTGCACTCCCTTGGAGTTCATTTAGTACGCAGGCAAAGTTTCGGACTGCTCGGTTTTATGGTTTTGGAGTTGCACACACTTCCATTTATTACTATAGATATAATAGGCTCATGCTATTTGTCTGTCTGTCCCTCCCTGAAACACAGAAATGCTCGTCAGAGAGAAAAAAAAGTAGGTTAAAGTTGTTGTTTACTTTAAAACAAACAACAACTTCCATTTCATCCAAAACTCCGGGAAAAAAATCAACCTCGACAGAAAATTTAACCCGGGCGGTGTATGGGTAACAGACCGCTGCCTCAATCTCTGCTGAATTTTTTTTTTCTTTGCTGTAAAAGTTAATGTAACCTTCCATTTTGAGCCCTCTCAACCACTGAAAGAATGAAAGCCCACTTCACAACAATCTACTTGAGTGTGAGTGAGCGCACACTGACTCATCGTGCAATATCAATGGTATTCGTGCTTGTCGGTGGATAAAGCCATTGTTTGTATTCCTACTTTGTTTAACCTTTTTGTTCCTCGCTTTTTGTGTTTTTCCATCTGTATTATTCACACGTTCGTTATTTATTATCTCAAGGAGATGAAAAAAGACAAGCCGGGAGGCGACGATGGTTCGCGGGCATTATTGAGGAAGTCCTACCGTAAAAACCTATCTCTTCCGTCAAAATTTACCAAATCAAATCGGATTTTTTTATATGTTGTACTTATGGACATTACGCACAGCTTTTAGGAAATGAAATTGCGAGAAAAAAAAATAAATGAAAAGTTCAAGTGGGCGTGGCTCCGCCCACAAGGGGCGTGGGACGCCCCTCATACAAAAAGACACAACTCCACCATGATATCTAGCTTGTGTCCAAGTTTCATCAAGATCGCATCAAACATCACGGAGCTATGCTCTGGAGAGAGTCACAAACAAACAAACAAACAAACAGACAGACAGACACAACGAAAATAGTGGTCACTGCTGGCACCGCGAACAAAAAACGTTTGTATTTCAACATTTGCAGCTACATTTTCTGTCCTTCACCTATCAATTGATTGAGTTTTGTCCAAACAAAAAGTTTGCAGTCTATACAAATGTTGATAAAGAAATAAATTGCCTCCTGCAAGTCAAACAGTTCCTTTAACTTCTTGGTGGACGTAGTTTTGACAAAGCGTGGTGGGTTTGTTTGTTTTTTTGAAGGTACCTGTGATCTCTTTGAAAGGTATCAGAATGGTAGTGAATGATAAAATACAAGGTGTCGGAATGCAGTGGATAAATTGGATGTAACTCTGTATCTGAAGAATGAGTCTTGCTCATGAAGGGATCGTGTTGATCTGCATCGACGGACAGGTATAACATTGGATGGAATCAAGAGAACATTGATCAAGGTATTCTAACTAAATTGAGGCGGTTAGTATACCTTGGGTGGCTTCTCAAACTGCTGAAATTAACGAATGTTAATAAGCTGAAGAATTTTTTTTTCTTTTTAATGAGGAGTACGTGTACAATAAGTGTATACAAACGAAGTTGAAATCCGTCGCATTCTGATTCGTGCGAAGATCTGAGAAACGAGGTCTTTCATTGTCTTTCAGTCGCCTAAGAAACCCCCAACCGGTCATTACGTCACAGAGATGAGTGACAACTGGCTGTCTCCTCTACATGCACTGGACCTGTGGATGGTAAAGATCCTCTGGAATTGGACGAACGTCCTTGGTTTATTGGGCACCCCGCTTGGGTTGTCCCCCCTTTGTTTGTCATCAAGATCCTTCCTGGTCGATGGGCTGCACAGATGGAGATTTCAGACTTTTCCGCTCTCACTTTGTTTTTTATTCGCTACTTCTAGTTTTCAAACTCCAAATTGTCCGGTAATCGCCATTCCATCTGAGCAGAGCTCCAGCCGCTTGAACTCCCATGTTCAAAGCATCAGTGTCAGGCGATTTCAGTTTCATCTACAGAGGACCCTAAGGTCTGCGGAGGAGCTTGTGCATATTGCACGTGCAGGATAAAGACGTTCAAAGACATTCTTGTCCTGTGACTTGAATTATAAAACACATTATTGTTATGAACAATGGACAAAAGCATTTTTGTCCACGTGGGGATTTCATCCTGGGTTCACTTGGTGGGTGAGGTTCTGTGCCTGGCGTTCAGATGGGAACACTGACGCTCCTTTTTGTGTCCTTGTGATGCACGTTAAAGTTCCATCCCTTAGCCCGTCCAATGTACAAATAACCATATTGAACTGTGTTGTTTGTATTTAACATCACACGAGGATCCAGCTGAAGCTGTGAAAGAGAGGATGCTCGAAGGAAACGATCAAGAGATTATTGCACATCCGCAGCGACCCCAGGGGTGTTGAAATTTTGTGTTTGTCTCGGTAGGGGTGCCGGCGGATGTTGATGTGCTTGCACCGGTACCACCGGTACCTTCGTTAGCATGTCTGGCGTGGAAGCAAACACCTTGGGAACATGCCGGGACAACTTGGAGGTGTGGCTTCGTTTCGACGAGGGAAAGTCTCGAGAGCACACCCAAAGCTCGATGGTGCATTTGAATGGTGAGCATTCCACGTTGGGAATACATTTCCCATCCATCCATCCATTGGGACCATACTCCGTGCAGAGTGTTGGTGCTGCCGAAGCAGTCTCCTTGGCTGTTGGGCACAATCCTGGACGGGTCGTCACTCCGACACAGGATACCAACAAGCTGGCACTCATTTTGCCCACCTCAGAAGGAAGACAGACAGTCACCCCCACCTGGTATTAATTCAGCGGAAGGAGGATTTGAACTCAGCATCCGAGGATCCAAAGCCCTCCACCCTAACCATTAAGCCAACACCAAGCTGTCAGAGATTCCCCGTGATCTGCATGGCATGCCGATCAGGTGTCTGCAATCACAAGACCCGGTGACCAGACCTCATGTCCTCCATTTTTTTTTGGATACAACAGCAACGTTTTTCTCAACGATGCATTCGAAGCTTCTTTTTTGGAGTGTGTTGTACACAAGACCACAAATGAGTTGCAAACATACGTTTGATCAAGGATTGCGAGATATCCCCTGAAATTGAAACGGAAACATGCAAAGTAGTGCAAACCCTGCCGGAATTGGCGGTACCAATCGGTGCTCGTGGTTGATCAGCAACCCACCGGTGCACGGAGTCATCCGTGCTCAGTGGCCTCGGGACCGGGTGGTCAGTGCACGGAGTCATCCGTGCTCAGTGGCCTCGGGACCGGGTGGTCAGTGCATGGAGTCATCCGTGCTCAGTGGCCTCGGGACCGGGTGGCCAGTGCACAGAGTCATCCGTGCTCAGTGGCCTCGGGACCGGGTGGCCAGTGCACAGAGTCATCCGTGCTCAGTGGCCTCGGGACCGGGTGGCCAGTGCACGGAGTCATCAGTGCTCAGTGGCCTCGGGACCGGGTGGCCAGTGCACAGAGTCATCCGTGCTCAGTGGCCTCGGGACCGGGTGGCCAGTGCACAGAGTCATCCGTGCTCAGTGGCCTCGGGACCGGGTGGCCAGTGCACGGAGTCATCAGTGCTCAGTGGCCTCGGGACCGGGTGGCCAGTGCACGGAGTCATCAGTGCTCAGTGGCCTCGGGACCGGGTGGCCAGTGCACAGAGTCATCCGTGCTCAGTGGCCTCGGGACCGGGTGGCCAGTGCACGGAGTCATCAGTGCTCAGTGGCCTCGGGACAGGGTGGCCGGTGCACGGAGTCATCAGTGCTCAGTGGCCTCGGGACCGGGTGTTCAAGAGGAACTCTGGCGCTTCCCCTCGTGGCGAAACTCGAACCCCGGAACCGTCACATCGTTTTAGTAAATGTGCAGAACTTTTACTGTGATATTGATTAACTTTCACCGGAGAAGCCAATTTCGAATATTCCATGATGTATCAAAGGTTGTAATACTTTATATTTGTATTTCATGTCATGATGGGAAATATTTCCAAAATAAATATTTCATTTGTTGTATAATATTGTGCTGTATTATTTGTTGTGTAATATTGTGCTGTATTATTTGTTGTGTAATATTGTGCTGTATTATTTGTTGTTATTTTACTGTTACACACTTTTCCTTTACAGGGTGATTTATAAAAGACCCCTAAATGTGGAGCACATAAACTGAAGACACGTTTTCCATGTCAAATGTATCTGGATAACAATGTTTTTATGAACCTCCATTGATGAAGTCGCCAGAGGCATTTTGTCTTCTGGTTGGCCATCCGTATGTCCATCCTTATATACGTATGTATCTCCATCCGTATGTCCATCCTTATATACGTATGTATCTCCATCCGTATGTCCGTCCTTGTATACGTATGTATGTCCATCCTTTTGTCCGTCCTTTTATATGTATGTATGTCCGTCCTTTTATACGTACGTATGTCCGTCCGTATGTCCATCCTTATATACGTATGTATGTCCGTCCGTATATACGTATGTATGTCCGTCCGTATGTCCGTCCTTATATACGTATGTATGTCCGTCCTTTTATACGTACGTATGTCCGTCCGTATGTCCATCCTTATATACGTATGTATGTCCGTCCGTATATACGTATGTATGTCTGTCCGTATATACGTATGTATGTCCGTCCGTATGTCCATCCTTATATACGTATGTATGTCCGTCCGTATATACGTATGTATGTCTGTCCGTATATACGTATGTATGTCCGTCCGTATGTCCATCCTTATATACGTATGTATGTCCATCCTTATATACGTATGAATGTCCATCCTTTTATATGTATGTATGTCCATCTGTGCTAATTTTCTCCGTTTTTTCCTCTGCAACCGCTTATCCGATTGACACCAAATTTTCAACAGAGACTCGACGACTCATGTTGAGTGTTTTAATGATAATTATGATGTCAGAGGTCACGTGGTGGAGCAGCCATATTGTAGAAAAGGAAAAAACTTTACACGTCTGTATCTTCGAAACCTCTCCATGGAAAAAAGTGAAACTTGGCACACGTCACATACTCCCCATGGGAAATGAGTGTGATTTTTTAAGTTGTGAAGCCGTTTCAATATTTGATTATTTCCATCCATCTGGCCGTCAAAAATGAAGAAGAAGAAACTTTCTGATGCACGGTGTTTCTATTAAAAAAAAATGGACCCTTTTGACCTTTTAGTCTACTGCGACCGTTTTGACCTTTGAAGACCATTTAAGACCCCGAGAACCCAGAGGACCCAAGAGACCCAAAAGTTTCTGAGGACGAAGAGGACTCAAAAGACCCAAAAGTCCCCGAGGACCCAAAATATCCATGTTCCCAAAAGACCCAGATGACCCAAAAGTCCCCAAGGACTCAAAAGATGCAAAAGTACCCAAGGACACAAAAGACCCAAATGGCCCAAAAGTCACTGAGGACCCAAAAGACCCCAATGACCCAAAAACCCCAGAAGACTCAAGTTCCCAAAGACCGAGAGGACTCAAAAGACCTCTAAGACTCTGGAGACACTTTAAAGCTCTACTATAATTTGATTGTGTGTGTGTGTGTGTGTGTGTGTGTGTGTGTGTGTGTGTGTGTGTGTGTGTGTGTGTGTGTGTGTGTGTGTGTGTGTGTGTGTGTGTGTGTGTGTGTGTGTGTGTGTGTGTGTGTGTGTCGTTTTTTGTGGAGTTCTACTGGAGTGTTCTGATGTGGATTGTGACACACTAAAATGATCGTCATGATCTCCTGAGTTGATTCGGTTAATTAACTAGAAAGGACCCAGAAGAATTGCCATGTTTTAAATGCACGCCGTGTTAAGGTGTTTAGGGCAGCTGAGTTGGTCATTGCACAGCATGGCATTCTGTTTACAAACTAAATTACAAAAATAATGATAACATTGAAACAAACCGTTTATTAATTAATACAAATAATATTTACAACAATAATAGGAGCATCATGTGGCAAGAATAATTATCGAACGTATAATGTCCGCCCTGGCCCAAGCACACTGGGTTTTGTGAAAGGCAAACCAATACTCAAGCAATACAGCAGGCAGGTATGCAACAAGACCTTGAAGACCAATGAAACTTTGGTCCAATGGACTAACAGGCCCACTAGGAATTCTAAAAATGGATTCTAATCTAAAGGATAATTCTAAAGAGTTCTAAAAGGTAATTCTAGTGTTTTACCATCATTCTAGTGTTGCGGAATGAAGGGTTTTACGGTGGCCGGAGTGCAAATATTGCCACCAACCTCCTCATAAGAAGTAACCCAACTGCAGGAGGACGTCCGCAGACACAGTTGGGCACGAGATATGGATGGCCGTTGGCTCACAAGGAGCTCCTCCGCCCTTTGACAGGTTTTGTTTTTAATCCTGCTGGGTGTCCATATCCAAACATCCTCCTCACCAGGAAACCTGGTGGGGGAGATAGTTTAAACGCCGACAACCCGAACCATGGAACAGGTTAGTACAGGTTTATGTGGTACCTGAAGCAAGTCACAGATCTAATCTGGCCTGACCTGATAAGAGAAACTGTATCAAGAACTCCAAGGAACCATCTGATAGAACTTCAAGATAGAATTCTGAGGAAGCACATATCTGGACAAGGGTATAAAACAATTTCTCGAGTGATGAAAGTTCCCAAGAGCACAGTGAGCTCCATCATTAGGAAATGGAAAGAATATGGAACGACCCAGACTCTTCCTGGAGCTGGCCATCCGACCAAGCTGAGAAACTGGGCAAGAAGGACCTTGGTGAGGGAGATTATCAAGAACCAAATGACCACTCTGACAGAACTACAGATTTCCTTGACAGAGAAGGGAGAACCTGCCAGAAGGACAACAGTCCTGACTCACTTTGGTACCTCGTTCGTTTCACACAAAGAAAATACCCATCCTCGGTTCATATTGGTACCTTCGTTTGCATCACTGTGGGTTGGTGGTCGGTTTGTCACCACCCTCTGAGCACTTTGCTTGATGCGTTCGCCATCGCTGGTTTAAACCCCACGTCGTGCTGTCTGTATTGAGGGTCACGTGACCTTGTTTGTCGTCTCGAAAGAAACCAAAACGATGGAATCTGCTACTCAACAAAGAACCCGCTACCTGGACTGGGACCACCTGACCTCCTCACTTGATCGTGTGTCCGGTTCACTAACCCCCACTCCAGCCCTAAGCAATATAACCTACAATGGTTAATATCAATTTATCATTATGAATACATTCCCCCTTTTTTGAGGTTCAGTTTATCAAACAATCGAAGTTCTTTTGTTTCCTTTCCCTTTTGTTTCCTTGTTTTCCTTTTGTTTCCTTGTTTTCCTGAATGATGCAAATCATTCACTTCGTTAAAAATATAAATGTTTCTGCAGTTTGTCCTTCGGATTAACGACCCCCACCATCTCCCCTCTCCATCCCACACGTTAACACCCCCCACCCCATCCTCTTCCTTTGTCGTCTTCTTCAAAATCCAGTTTACAACCCCTTCTCCACACCCTATTTCCTCTGACCCACCACCTTTATTCACCCAGCTCACACCCCTTTCCTTTTCCCTTCCTCCCCCTTTTCTCTTGACCCCTTCACCCACCCCCCTACACTCAAACGTCTTCTCCCTCCCCACCCCCTTTCCTCTGTCCATCCTTCATTAGGTCCGTTCCCAAGGTATGGGCCATGAGGCCTCCCTCATTAGTCCAATTAGCAGAGTAACCATGATGATCCTTCGGGGTGGGTAAAGTTTGCGCATTACTTGCTGAAAACGTTTGGTCTGTGTTTTTCAAGAAGACCGTCCTGTGGCGTGTAGTCCATATAGATATCTGTGTGGTGTGCATCTGAAAGGTTAAGGATCTAAAAGGTCTAAAGGGTACGTTCTAATCGTAGTTAGAAGGTCCCAAGGGGTCGAAAGGGTCTAATCTCGAAATGATGCAAATGTCTAAGGGGTCTAAAAGGTCTAAATGGCCTCAAGCTCTAAATAGTCAAGGGTCTAAGCAGTTAGCAGTCCAACAGCTCAATCTAAAAGGGACTTACAGTATAAAGGTCCACAGAATCAGAAAATCATGTTTGGTTTAATTCATAGATATGGCTTCACTAAACACTTAATCGTTCTTTTCTTGAATAAGTTTCTTGGACTTTTGGAGGGAAGATTTTAATGTGTTTTGGGTGTCCTTTTACACTCGATTGTCCCCCCCTCCCCCCAAAAAACATGCTACTCCATTGGCCCCATGACGTCATCTCAACCTGGGGTTCATATATGCACGGACTGACAGACAGCACCTTCCACATCATCATTGATTTTTTTTTGACTGTCGTCGTCGTCTGAGGATTCTTGTTCAGAAATGATTCGTCAAATTCACGTTCTGACGAGTCTGAAGCGAGTTGTGCACCCATTATCCATTGCGTGCTGACAATCTTTCCCACACTTTGCAGTACTTGTTTGGACTGGATTCTTGGGAGGATGTCGGAGAGATCAAGCTGCGGTGCATCGTTTGGGAATGTCAAGATCTCTGACCTTGATTACGCAGATGATGCAGTCAAATTTGCAGAGACTTTGGATATCCTTTTGGGGGCCCTCGAGGTGCTGAATGAGGAGTCTGAGCAGCTGGGATTACGGATTTCCTGGGTTACAACTAAGATCCAGGCTTTCAATGACATCTTGGATGCTGCTGTCCTGTCTGTGTCTGTTTGTGGTGAGGATGTTGAGGTCGTGGAGAGATTCTCTTACCTTGGCAGTGATATTCATGTCTCTGCTGGCTGTGAGCCAGAGGTCAACAGACGTCTGGGTCAGGCCTGGGGAGTCATGGATTCACTGGATAATGGGGTGTGGCGCTGCCGATACCTGTGCGGGAGGACGAAAGTCTGAGTCGTCATGTCCTTGATGCTTCCAGTCTTGCTCTATGGATGAGAGACTTGGACTCTGACCAGGGATCTGAGACGGAGACTTAATTCCTTTGGTCATGACAGCTCCGGCGCATGCTCCCACGCATGACCTGACCCTGATGACGTCATGACAGTTTATCTGGAATCTTTAGGGGCGCTACCCGATGGGTTTGCTTTTTTAACTGTAACATATCAAAAATTATTTATGAGAATCAAAAAATCACGTTCAGTTCTTCGTTTGTTCCTTAAAAATCAATATAATCACAATTTTTGTGATTATGTGCATCTTTAAGGGGTGTAAAGGTCGAAAAGCTAAGTGGTGTTTTAAAGGTGCTCGGGGTCTAAAGATAATTATAAAAGTTCTCAAGGGCGAAGGGGTTTAAAAGGGGTCTAAGTGTTCTAAAGGGTCTAAAGGTTAAAACTTGGTCGATAAGGTCTTATGGAGTCTAAGGTTTGTAAAGTGCCGAACGAAGTCTATATAAGCTCTTATGATTCTGAAGGGTCTAAACGTTCGAATGGGTCTCTGGGGTCTTACAGGTCTAAGGGTTCTAATCGAGTCTATATGACGTCCAGGATCTTAGGGTTCTCTCGGGTATCAAGGGGTTTAAAGGTATTTTGGGGTCTAAAGATTGTAAATGTCTTACGGCATCGAAAGGGTCTTCAAAGGTCTAAGGAGTCTCGGCAGTCAAAAAATTTAATCGGTCCGTTCCGATAGTACGTAATTAATAGACACAGTCACGTGAACCTGACATTCAAACAGTAATTAAGACAAAAAGTCACGTGGGTTTAGTGGCTGGACAGAGACACACTTGCCCCATTATATGTGGGCCGATGTCCGCCCAGTTAGACACGTGAGGTCACGAGATGGCTGTGTGGCCCATCACGCCCATGAGGTGGCCATGTGGCCCATCATGCCCATGAGGTGGCCATGTGGCCCATCATGCCCGTGAGGTGGCCGTGTGGCCCATCACGCCCGTGAGGTCACGAGGTGGCCGTGTGGCCCGTCACGCCGTTGAGGTGGACACGTGAGGTGGCCGTGTGGCCCATCACGCCCGTGAGGTGGACACGTGAGGTGGCCGTGTGGCCCATCACGCCCGTGAGGTGGACACGTGAGGTGGCCGTGTGGCCCATCACGCCCGTGAGGTCACGAGGTGGCCGTGTGGCCCATAACGCCCGTGAGGTCACGAGGTGGCCGTATGGCCCATAACGCCCGTGAGGTCACGAGGTGGCCGTGTGGCCCGTCACGCCCGTGAGGTCACGAGGTGGCCGTGTGGCCCGTCACGCCCATGAGGTCACGAGGTGGCCGTGTGGCCCGTCACGCCCGTGAGGTCACGAGGTGGCCGTGTGGCCCATCATTCCCGTGAGGTGGACACGTGAGGTGGCCGTGTGGCCCCATCACACCCGTGCTCCACACCTTCTCCACAGCGCACGCCGTCTCTTCCAAACTCACAGATGAAGGCCCTGTCACACCTTGACGTTTTAGCCAGCGTATGGCAAGGTATCAAAATGTATGTAAAACGCTGGTGTACGCTGAAATATTGATGGGTTTTTTTTCCAGTTTTGGACGTATTCATAACGAGTTGGACGTATGCATAACGTATTGGTAACGTACACAGAACGTTTCGATAACATATAGATAACTTATATCAACGAATGCTGAGCGTGTTGTTCGCGTTCACAACCTATGCCCAACGATAGTCTAACTTATGCATCGCACGGCAGTGTATCGCCGATGATCACGTGGCGTAGCCTATTAAAAGGCTGCGGCTCGACGATTAAAATCATAACCGCACTAGACATCGAAGTGTCAAGCCGCTGTCACACCTTGACATTTTAGCCAGCGTATACCGACGTATGAAAAATTTGCCGAATACGCTTGCACACATCGAATACGTTATGGGTAAGTTTTGTATACGTTAATAGCATGCTGAAGCACGCTGGCATACGTCATAGTATGCCGAGTACGTCGACAAATTTTCAGCATGTTGAAAATTTTTCGACGTATGCCAGCGTATGATACGTTCCGCATACGCTGGCCATAAGTTGTAGGCACGTTACGCGATCGTTGACACACGTTACTTGTAGGTTACTCATAAGTCGAAACACGTCGGGGTAATGTTTATATCAGCATCAGTGTTCCAGACTCCCTGGTTTTTTTTTCCTTCGGTATGATGGTGATGTTGACACTTCGATTTCTAGTGCGGTTGTAATATAATATAATTAATAGGCTGCCACTCAACGATTTAAATCATAACCGCACGAGAAATTGAAGTGTCAACATCACTGTGATGCCGAAGAAAAAAAAAAAACCAGGGAGTCTGGAACACTGACGCTAAACATTACCTCGACGTGTTTTGACTTATGAGTAACCTACAAGTAACGTGTGTCAACGATCGCGTAACGTGCCTACAACTTATGGCCAGCGTATGCGGAACGTATCATACGCTGGCATACGTCGAAAAATTTTCAACATGCTGAAAATTTGGCGACGTACTCGGCGTACTACGACGTATGCCAGCGTACTATGACGTATGCCAGCGTGCTCTTAACGTATACAAAACTTACCCATAACGTATTCGACGTGTACCAGCGTTTTAGACAAATTTTTCATACGTCGACAAACGCTGGCGAAATCGTCAAGGTGTGACAGGGTCTTGAGTTACAATCTTTTGGGATCTTTCTTCGTGTCAGAACGCCATCTTGCGGCGGGAGCGCGAAGCGTTTTGTTTTTTTCAGTGAAACTGGGTCTCAGGTTGAAGACCGATTCACCAGACGCGGTACATTGATAGACCAACACGAGTAAACAAATAAACCTGAGGTATTCCAGAGTCCCCGTCACCCTTCCTTTCTCGTGAAGGGAGATATGTACGTCATCATGAAGGCTGCTTCATCATGCCGAATGGCGGCAGCTGCTGATCAAGGTGCGAGGTGAAAACAACATGGACCGTTGTGAAAGTTCGGGTCCTTGGGGGGGGGGGGAGTGACGACCGTCGGATGTCGCACATTGAATCGGCTCCAAGGACACGGAACGAGTTTCGCCGATTAAATCCGCTGTTCGTACTTCATTACGAGTCTGCTTTTGAAGCCACTTATCCGCCGGAACGAATGGTCTTCGCTTGAACAATTCATTAAACGTCGTTATTCGTGTCGCAGACGTTAAACAAGAGAATTGAATGCGACGAGTAGGCGGGGGGGGGTGGTGACGTCATCGCGTCGACACGTGGGCACGTGGTACGGAATATGGGTTCCCGCGAGAAAGACCAACAGTGAATGAATGATTCTCGCGCTTTGATGTGTGTGTGTGTGTGTGTGTTTGTGTGTGTTTGTGTGTGTGTGTGTGTGTGTCTGTGTGTGTGTGTGTTTGTGTGTGTCTGTGTCTGTGTATGTGTGTGTCTCTGTCTGTGTGTGTGTGTGTCTCTGTCTGTGTGTGTGTGTGTCTCTGTCTGTGTGTGTGTCTGTGTCTGTGTCTGTGTCTGTGTGTCTGTGTCTGTGTCTGTGTGTCTGTGTCTGTGTCTGTGTCTGTGTGTCTGTGTCTGTGTCTGTGTCTGTGTGTCTCTGTCTGTGTCTGTGTCTGTGTCTGTGTGTGTCTGTGTGTGTCTGTGTGTCTGTGTGTGTGTGTGTGTGTGTGTGTGTGTGTGTGTGTGTGTGTGTGTGTGTGTGTGTGTGTGTGTGTGTGTGTGTGTGTGTGTGTGTGTGTGTGTGTGTGTGTTTATGTGTATGTATATGTATATGTATGTATCTGTATATATATTTCGGCACGCCCCTTTCTTTGTTCCACCATCAGATTTTTGTTACTGCATGAAATGAAACAAGATTTGGCACATACACTAATGATGTTATTGTCTTCCTCAAGAGGCCCCTCAAAATTCGTTTTGATGCATTTTCACAAACTCCAACCGATTCCATTCAAATTCGGTACGATTATGGCATTTGGTCCAACTTAGGTCATTGGCTATAATTTTTTTCCATAACACTTCCGATGTTCGAAAAAAATCGATAAATCGATATCCCTTATGGGATTTTCCATTCAAATCCACTCAAGTTTAAGGCCTACTGGGGACGCAAATTTCCACTTTGCCCCGGGCGCTGTTTACCTCCGCTACGCCAAGCTGTTAGGGTTTAGGTTTGGGTTAGTGTTAGGGTTAGGGTTCGCTACCCTAACACTAACCCTAACCCTAACCCTAACAGCTAACCGTAACCCTAACCCTAACAGCTAACCGTAACCCTAACCCTAACAGCTAACCGTAACCCTAACCCTAACAGCTAACCGTAACCCTAACCCTAACCCTAACAGCTAACCCTAACCCTAACAGCTAACCCTAACCGCTAACCCTAACAGCTAACCCTAACAGCTAACCCTAACAGCTAACAGCTATTCAGGAAATTTGCAAGAAAGCCCGGGCAACACTGGGCATTACTACGTGTGTGTGTGTGTGTGTGTGTGTGTGTGTGTGTGTGTGTGTGTGTGTGTGTGTGTGTGTGTGTGTGTGTGTGTGTGTGTGTGTGTGTGTGTTCGGCGAGTTGTTGCTGGGAAGTCAATCCAGTGCCCCCCTGTAGCTTTGGGGAGGAGTTTTACAATTTGTTTATGGTGCCGGAGATAACTCGCTTACCGTTCCTGAAGGACCCTGAGAGATCGACCTTTAACGTCCACCAATGACCAGCGTTGGTGACGTGCATTGATTGATTCCTCGCCCCGCACGTGAAACACCAGGAGGGCAGTTTATAGCTGGGTCGAGATTCGAACCGTGCGCTGTTTGTGCCCACCTCCGAGCGGCACAAGGGCATGCCCATCCCTGACACGTGACCTATTCTGTCTTGAAGTGCATTCATCCCTCTGGTTCTGAGCTTTGGGATGCAGCATTCTTCTTCGTTCGTATGGTACATAAGGCTGCGTGATGGTATCATTGGCTGAGGGCGTGGCTGTGCCGTTGATGCAGTGCCCTCTGCTGGTTAGGGCAGGAATTTGGAGTTTATTCATGGTGTCGGTGATAGCTCGCCGACTCTTCGCGAATTACACCGTGGAATCTTTAACATCCATGAACTAATGCTGGCAGACAGGGGTCTGTTTAACGTCCATCAGAGCGACAGCACGAACATTGATGAATCACCCACCCTACCTGTGAAACACTGGGGTGACGGTTTATTTCCCCATCCCTCTCCCTTCCACAGATCTCCTCATGTCTCTGTTCCCCACTGTTTTTCCTCCCCCCCCCCCCACTCTTGTCTCCTGCTCCCCTTGTTGTACGTTCTGTGTGTTCGCTCCACAACACGAACACGTACAGTAATCACAAGGAAGTCAGACACAGGTGGAGGCCATTCAGCCCATCTTGCCTGCGCCACAACAACACCGGATCAAACAAGAAAATGCAAAATGTTTGTTTTTTTCAGTGGTTTTTGTGGATTTTTGTGTTCATTATTTTCTTCCCCTCAGGAGAGGTGGCATGGGCATGGGTAAAAAACACAAAATCAACCACACAACCCTCCTTGACAAGACCCCCACCAACAGCACTTCATGCACATACACACAATCACCCATCAATGCTCAAACTACCTGAAAATCTGATCAATATCCCTCTCCTCTCTATCTCCATAACTTCCAGATACCTATCTAATTCTAATTTAAACTTATCCCCTATTTCTGCTGCCACTACCATTCCAGGGAGACCATTCCATGCATTAACTTCTCTCTGAGTGAAAGTCCCCTTCCTTACTACCGTCTGAACTATCCACTTCTTTACTCTCAGGCCATGGCCCCTGGTCCTATCACTGTCTTCTCTGTTGAATAATTCATCTTCACTTATTTTATCTCTAACTTTCATTTTCTTAAACATCTCTATCATATCTCCTTATAACCGCCTTCTTTCGTGTGTATAAAGCCCTGTCTCCTTAAACCGCTCCTCATAGCTGAGTCGAGCTCGGCCCGGAATCAATCCTTGCGCTGAACCCTCTCTGTGGCATCTATGTCCTTCTGGAATTGTGGTGACCAAAATTGCACAAAATATTCTAGATGTGGCCCTCACTAAATTCCTGTACAATGTTAAACCATGTCTCACTCTGCAACTATATCGTACTCACTATCTACTTTGGTTCAAGTTCTTTCATCTTATTATTTAAACTTCTGGCATTGGTATAGAATATATTTAACTTTTCCCTTCCTGAAATTCTATTTTCCTGCCTGGCCTTACTCATGCCAATTGTTTCATCCATTCCTTCCTTTATAGCTTCCCCACCCTCCGCTAACCTAAAAAAGCCTGAATTCCTTCCTCAATTCCCACTGCAAACTTTGCTGCCCCCTTCTATTTAATAGAATATTTATTTAATTCTATTTAATAGAAATTCTATTTAATAGAATTTGCTGCCCCCTTCTAACAGCTTCTATTTAATATATGGCCATCATTCTGGAAACACTCTCTTTGTCCCCTAAATAATTCCCACTGCTTCCTAAATATAAAACCTTCCTCCCTGCACCATTCTTCCAGCCATTGGTTGACGTCCATTGCTCTGCTCATAATTTCTATGTCGTTTCCTAATCTTGGGAGGATCCCAGAAAACATGACCTCACAACCCTTTGCTTTCAGCCGCTTTCCCAATATCATGTATCTATTTTACAAAACCTCTGAGTAAACTTTCCCTCCATCATTCGCACCTAAGTGTACCACAACCAACTTCTTCCTCCCGTGACCCGATACCATATCGTTTACCCTTCCATCAATGTCCCTAACTCCCGCTCCTTCAAAACTACACAGAATCCTGTGTCCGCAATCCTTCCTGCAGAATGAAGCATCAACATATTGTTGCGGGCCGGGGACCGGTGGCGAGAACGAGCACCAGGTGGGGGAGGTTACGTCGTCTTCCACCAGACTCCCCGGAATTGTAGGCCGTCGCTCACGGACAACTCTGTGAGGCGGCGGGTCGCTGAACCGACCGTGGATGCCAATATCTCAACCGCGTAGCGTAGGGTCTTTTTTTCTCGAACCAATTTACCAAATGAACTTCGCAATTTTGACTACCGGGGAACCACGCCCTCGGCACGTCTTGCTCGAACCGGGTCACTCTACCGACTGCGGTGGAGTTCCAACGACCAACTCCGGTTTGGGTGCAGTCAAGCAGAACTGCCAAAGCCGTGCCAGCTCGGATGAACGGATTATCGGGTATAAAAACCCGGCTAAAACTCAGATCCGAACCATGCTGAACCAATGAAAGAAAAGACGGAAATGAACTCAGGACATTTCTAATAATAATGGTTTATTTACAATAAAGAAGACATAGAGCAAGACTTATCACGGAATATACAAGCAAGAATTTACAATGTCCAAAAACACTTATGCAGTTTCTACTTACAAGACGGGCCCACACACTCAGACGCACACTCAGAAGATTTATCAAAAGACCCCCGCAGCCAGAGAGGGAGAGACGAGCTGGGGGATGCAGTTCGCTTGGGCACCTGCACGTTGAAGGGAGGGGGTGCTCCGCAGTGCGGCACCTGCTAATGGTCGTGCGGCTGGGCCTACAGTCACACGTGTGGGGCTCGTGCCCATGGAGGAACCAGAGCGGAGCAGTCGGAGTCCCAGGGCGGAGATCAGGGTCACGGACGGGACCCAGGAAAACTCCAACGAACGCCAGCCAAATGCAGAACTCCACTCAAACGCCCCAGACTCCAGCTCAAACCGCACGACACACACCAACAAACTCAACTCCTCCAAAAAACTTACACTCTGAGGATTGCGTCGTCTTTTTATGGACCTCCCCGAACGGGGCGGGGGCTCGCTGAAACAGACGTCACCGTCCGCCCCGATTGGACAGGGTCGTCATGGGGTCCGCCCTTTCTGGGCTGGGCCTCGGCCAAACCGGGAGGCCCACCTCCCCCCCCCCTCCACGCGTGTGGACTCAAGGGGAAGATCCAACGTTGAAAAGGAACGTTTGTAGAAGCGCAAAGGAACGACGGACTGGACGTTTTTGCCCCGTATGCTGTGGCCAGCGAGGTGAGGGTTGCAAGCGCTGGAAGGTACCGTGGTTGGTTGTTGGATGGGCTGTTGGATGATCGTTGGAGGGTTCGTTGGATAGTTTTTTGGATGGTTTGTTAGATGGTTTGTTAGATGGTTTGTTCGATGGTTTGTTGTATGGTTTGTTGGATGGTCGTTAGATGAAATAATCTACCTAAAAGGACATCGCAACGCACACCTTTGATTCTCCCACTAGACAAAAGGAAGGGACCTGTCTCACATGTACTTAACGGAATAACTGACTCTTGGGACATCTGTATGTTTGAATGCATATGGTTTCCAGATCCGTAACAATATTTAATCATCTCATCACCCACAAAAACTGTCTCCCATACCTCATTTCTACCAATTTCCATTGCTGCACCACCACCACTGCCTGTACTTGCTGCCTCACTATTGCCTGCAACTCGCTGCCTCACCACTGCCTGCACTCACTGCCTCATCACTGCCTGCACTCACTGCCTCACCACTGCCTGCACTCGCTGCCTCACCCTGTGCTCTCTGCACCCTCACCACTGCCTGCACTTGCTGCCTCACCACTGCCTACACTTGCTGCCTCACCACTGCCTGCACTCACTGCCTCACCACTGCCTGAACTCACTGCCTCACCACTGCCTCCACTCACTGTCTCACCACTGCCTGTACTCGCTTCCTCACCCTGTGCTCTCTGCACCCTCACCACTGCCTGATGCAGCTGCACCATCACAACTGCTTGCTCCTGCTGCACCATCACCACTGCCTGCTCCCACTGCACCATCACCACTGCCTGCTCCTGTTTCACCCTCACCACTTCCTGCTCCTGCTACACCCTCATCACTGCCTGCTCCCATGACATCCTCACCACTGCCTTTTCCTGCTGCATCCTCACCACTACCTGCTCACGCTGCACCATCACCACTTCCACTATTCTCAGCAATCTCACTCCACAACTGTAACCAACTATTATCTTCAAATTTCTCACATTCTTCAACTGGCTGCAAATGATCTATCCATTCCTTCAACCTCGAAATAACTTTCCTCAAGTGAGCTATTTCCTCACACTTTCTACAACAGTAAGTACTCTCTGTTCCCCCTATTGTTGATATGACCCACATTGAGCATCTATCACATTGTATGAACTCCTCTTCCTTTCTCCTTCGGTCTCTATTGATCCCCTTTTTCACCCCCATACTCCAAAGGCCCCAACTGACTTAAAGGCCAAACTTAATACGAGGCCTCCCCTGCTTCTTTCCATAACGAACACAAATACACGTTTAAAAATACAGTCCCACAGCCCCCGACACAAATCTCGATAACAAAATACGCAAAACACACAAAAAAACCCCTTGTCTTGTGTGGTGTATTTACAGCCTTGCATATTGAAATGCAGTGTGGAATAAAGTAATTCCTGGCCCGCCATTTTCCGTGCCCGTCATGATTACGTCGAGCTCCACTTAATCCCAGTGCATACGTAACTCGAGGGGCACTCGGGAGAGCGAATACCTCCACCACGCAATGCCTGATCCCTGAGAACATATCGGGCCCAATACATTTTTAAATATCGTGCTCTACAGGACTATATCGTTTTTGGCCCGATCTGTCAATGATGAATAATCACTTTTAAAATTCTATTTGTCAGATCCGGATTCAGATCTTCACCAAAATCTAATCAGTTCATCACTGTCACACACCAAACCTGTCCACAAAATTTCATCCAGATCCGCTAACAACTTTTTGAGATATCCTGTACACAAACAAACAGACAAACAAACAGACAGAAAGGGGTGAAAACATAACCTCCTTCCACCTTTGGTGGCGGAGGTAATAAACTGGTGACGAGGATGGGATTTCTTTACTGCGGTAAAGCTATTTGAACAACGCTGAGCTGCTGTGCAAGTCCAAGGCCCGTTGGGCTTGGCTGCAACAGCAAGACAAAGTTGGGGCCTGGGGCGTCGAAGGCTGTGGAACTCAGACTGTGAGTGAGCGCCATCTGTGTTGTGTCACGAAGATATGGCAGGCCATATCGGTAGCATCGAGCCATTTGATGAAGGGCGGGAAGACTGACGAGCATATTCGGAGAGGCTGGTGTAGTATTTTCTGGTGAATGGTGTTCCTGGTGAAAGACAGGTTCCAGGAGTTACGGAATAAGGGAGGACCCGAGGTCCATAAGATTACTACTAAGCCTGGGGCCATGCCTTCCAGGTCGCCTGGTGCCCATAGTTATGGAAATTACAGGGGGTCTTGTTTATGATGCGGAAGGAAACACCACCCTGATTCTTATTTCCGGCACAAGGAGTGTTATAACTGTCACTTCAGTTAGGGAATTTTAGCAAATTGTATTGACCATCTGTGAAAAAATTGCTTACCAAAAAATTTCTTCACTAACGTATTCATCGAGGTGTCTACTAACACCTACCAATTAGTGCAAACCCAAATCCTTGTGGAAAATTCTGGGGAGCCAATCAAAGTTCGGGTGCTCTGAGGGCCTGCGCGAAAACATCGGAAAAATTAACTTTTGCCAATATTGACTTGTGGGATGTCTAACTCGGGGTTTTTTGGGGGTGCTGAATTGATTCCAACCATTATTTTTGAGAAAAAAACACTCCTTGATCATATAAAATGTATTTTATTGACATTTTTAACAGAACTGTGCTCAATGGAAATGTTTCTTCGTCAGCTTTTACAACCTTATTCATCAAACTCCCCAGTATCTTCCTCACTCCTCTTGTCATCCAGCTGGTTTATGTTCAGGCAAGAGTTACCATGACAGATGCCGCAAGCAGAAATACACTTGACTCCTTGCTTTTTACAGCAGCACCTGAGTGAGCTGCAGTCCCCCGCACAGTTGCAGCTGGCAAACGTCAGGAGGTAGTCTGGTGCAATGGGGTCTGTAGAAGGGACTGGTGCATATCCTTGCTCAGTGAGTTGCCATCCATATCCCGGGCATCCAACGATGGACTTTGCAGCATCAGCCAGTCTCTAGTCTGGAGGTAAGCTCGGAGAGAGTGCTGTGCTGCAGCTCATGTTGTCGGGGGGAGTTTCTCAGGTTTTATGCTCCCAGTAGCACCTCACTTGCTGAAGATGTCGAATCTCAAGTCTTCCAAGTCTTTGGAGGATTTCCCATGGAACATGAGCATGAAAAGATCACAGCCTGCTTTAATGATATCACCTTTCTCAGCTCAGATGTCCATAAACACGTCCATTGCCCTCTCTGCTTCATCAGTCTTGCAGAGCTTGCTTAGCAAAGTTGGTTTGCTAAACCCAAAAATTGCAGACACTATCGCGGCCAGAGAAGCTGTGCGAGAAAATGAGATACCTCCGGTATATCTCTGGGAGGGCCTCCTAGATATTTCCGACATCGTAAGATGTTTCTGTCGTGAGGAAGATCGGATTGTCTGCAACATGATGAATCAGCATAACCAGGACGTTTGTGTCCTCAGCCCTCACCTCGACAGGGGACTCTCTTGCCTCATCTAGAGCTGCGTGGACGATGGAGGTGTCGGCATCATCGGAGCATTGCTGTACACTGATTCCATTCCTACTAAATGTCTCAGCAAGGAGCAGAATGAGCTGGGCTTTGTTGTTCTTGTTATCGAGGAACTTTTCTCTTGCAATGATGATTTTGAGATCCAGACACATCTGAATGTCACAGCATGCATTCTTTGTTCATCTCAAGTGGTCATGGTCCTTGGTGGAGCTGCCATATCCGTCAAAGACCACCATTATCCGGAGGCGATGGCTCCCCACGGACTTCACAAACCGGAGGTAGCTCTCAGCAACATCCTTCCAAGTAAGGTTAGCCTCCCACTTGACATTGTGCAGGAGCCACCCACCATCAACCACAAGGCTTGTGTATGGGGGTTGTTCGACAGGTGCCACACATGCCTTCAGGGACTTTGCTTGGGCAGCCTTGTCTGGCTTTCGCAACTTTTGATTTTTGTCAAACAGAGACATCGGTTTTGGCGTCAACTCAAAGCGCAGAGCTTCTTTGGTCTTGACTTCATGCTCACAGATGACAATGAGTCGGTTGAATAGCTTCAGTGAGTCAATGACTAGCTTCTCGCCATTGACTTTGGGTCCAGATCTGAGGCTTGCAAGTGATTTGACCTTGTGTTTGGTTACCATTGCATCCACAACAGTTTTGCCATCCATCTTAGCCTGTATGGCTCTGCCAACTTCTTCTGCTTGATCAGCGATGACTTGTTCTTCGGGAGTGCTGCTGAACCCAGTTGAGAAGGACACCAGAGTCTTCTTGTCCCGTGTGGCATCGAAAGGGTTGACTTCCTCCAACCACCCAATTATGGTGTTGACAGCATCATTATCTCTCTTCATTTGGGCTCTTTTAACGTCGGTGTGGACAGGTACCCCACATTTGACCATGCTTCTTTCTAGCTCTTGGTGAATGAACGACAAGTGGTTCAGAGTCTGAACCCAAGACTTATGAGAAGACTCATTCCGAAAGCGGCCTCTGTTTAGACCACCGGAGGATTTTTCCTCACGCATGAGTGTGGTTTCTATCGTGATGTCGGTCCATGTGCCGGACCATTCATAGTCTGAGAACCTGAAGTCTACTGAGCATGAGCACAAGTATAACCAACAATATAGCAGTGGTTTCAAAAATGTTGTATGCTGGTTTCAGCATCATTTGAACAATCTGAATCAATTGAGCCAAATTACCACAAAACACAGTCTGAGATATCTAAAAATGTATCGTATCAATATTTTAGGGCCAGGGATTCATTTTTCCTCAAATCTAATGGTTGAAATCAATTCAGCACCCCAAAAAACCCCAAGTTCGACATGCCACAAGTCAATATTGGCAAAAGTTAATTTTCCGATTTTTTTCGCGCAGGCCCTCTGAGCACCCGAACTTTGATTTGCTCCCCAGAATTTTCCAGAAGGATTTGGGTTTGCACTAATTGATGGGTGTTAGTAGACACCTAGATTAATACGTTGGTGAAGAATTTTTTTGGTAAGCAACTTTTTCACAGATGGTCAATACAATTTTCTAAAATTCCTGAACTACTTGAAGGGTCATGCTGCAAGAAGGTGCCAGAAGCCTGGTAGGAAAACGAACACAAATGTACATGCTGTGAGTCATAGCAGCAGTAACAGTGACCAGGAAGACTCGCTTGGAGCTAACATTGGAACCAAGCACGTCAACAAGCTGGATGTCATCTGGATTCACCCTAAGGTGGCGGAGAGAGATCTGCATATGGAGTTGGACACTGGCTCGGCTGTCTCTGTCATTTCATTGTGCGAGTACTCTAAACTGTACAAACATCTGAGACCAAAGAACACTACAGCTGTACTTCATACTTTCACCGGTGAGCAAATTAAACCAAAAGGAAAGCTATGTGTGCTGGTACAGTATAATCAGCAATCCTTTGTGCTGGATTTGCATGTTGTGGACACTCAGGGCCCAGCCTTGTTGGGAAGAGACTGGTTGTGGAAGATTAAGCTCGACTGGTACACTGTCAAGTCAATACATGTCAACTCAACCATTTCTGGATCGACTGATGCTCAAATGAAATACTTGCTCAACCAGTACTCTGAGGTCTTCAGGGATGAAATTGGAACTCTGAAAGGAACTAAAGCAAGGTTGAGCTTAAAGACGAACAGTGAGCCAGTGTATCACAAGGGCTAGGCCAGCTCCGCATGCATTACGTCCAAAAATAGACTCTGTGCTTCAACGATTGGAACAGGCAGGTATTATCTCCAAGGTAGAATGGAGTGAATGGGCCTCGCCCGGAGTCCCTGTTTAGATGTGAAATGGAGATATTAGGCTTTGTGGGGATTTCAAGGAATCAATAAATTCCTTACTTAAGGTGGATCAATACCCTCTACCACCTGTGGAGGATATACTGGCAACATTGGCAGGAGGAAAGAAGTTCTCCAAGCTTGATTTACGGCAAGCTTATCTTCAGATGTAAATGGAAGAAGACTCCAAGAAGTACCTAACAATCAATACGCACAAGGGTCTGTACCAGTACAACAGACTGGTGTTTGGGGTTGCATCAGCCGCTGCAGTGTGGCAACGTACCATGGATCGGGTATTGGCAGGAATACCAAAGGTCCAATGTCTCATCGATGATTATATTACCGGGAATTCAGATGGAGAACATTTGCAAATTTTGGGACTGGTTTTGCAGAGACTAAAGCAACACAACCTTTGGGTAAACCCAGACAAATGTCTGTTTCTCAAAGAAAAGCTAACCTATTGCGCACTTGGAATCACTGCGGAAAGGTTAAGTCAGACATCCGACAAAGTAAAGACGATGGCCGAAGCACCAAAGCCGAAAGATGTCCCACAACTTTGCTCCTTTCTCGGATTAGTAAACTATTATCATTGTTTTCTTCCAAATTTGTTAATACTTCTTCATCTGTTGCACCAGCTACTACAGAAAGGACACACATGGAATTCAACAAAGGCTTGCGAGAAGACATTTATGGAGGTAAAAACGTTGATCACTTCTGATGTACCGGGTTGTACTTACATATTGTTACGGATTTGGAAACCATTTGCATTCAACATACAGATGTCCCAAGAGTCGGTTATTCCGTTAAGTACATGTGAGACGGGCCCCTTCCTTTTGTCGAGTGGGAGAATCAAAGGCATGCGTTGTGATTTCTTTTTAGTTAGGTTATTAAATCTTTACATCCAACGAACCCTCCAACAACCATCCCATCTGCATGACCCCTCGGCCCATCATGATCCACCACCAACCAGCTGTCTTCTCGCACCCTGACGTGCCAAGGCAAGATCTCGCGGTTCCGGTTTCTCGGCTCCCACGAACGTTGTAACTCTTTCACGACGTTTGCAACATTGATACTGTTACTTGTCAAGTATGAACCCGTGTGGAAGACTGGCTGGGGTTTCCCGGCAGAGGCCAAGGCCCCGCCCCGGAAAGGAATGCCGTGGGACCCTGTCCAATCAAAAGCGGACAGCAAGGTGTGTTCACCAAGGCCCCTCCCTGCTGAGGGAGGTCTATAAATTCCCGAGCACTCTCGGAGGCAGGGGTCGTTTTGGGGTTGTGGAGAGTTTTTGGTGGGTCTTTGTGGAGAGTTTTTGCTGTTACGAAGGTCATCGAGGCGGTGAACGTGTCTCTGCTGGCCCTCTACGAGGAAGGAAAGAGCGACCCCGACCCCCCACCCCCTCCATGGACCCCGCTACTCACCACCTGAGCTCCGCCACGAACCTCGAGTCCCACACGTGCAACTGGGGACTAAACCAGCGACCACTGTCAGGTGCCACAGCACGGAGTACCCCCTTTCTCCGACAGCCAGGTACCCAACCGAACTCTGACCCCCAGCTTGTCTCTCTCCTCAGCTGTGAGGGTCCAATAAAGAACTCTGGGTTACTTTTCATTTGTGTGTGTGTGTCTGCGTGTGGGCCCGTGTTTAAGTTGAACTGAATAAGTGTTTTTGGATCATTGTAAATACTTCTTGCATATTCACGTTAAGTCTTGCTTTGTGTCTTCATTTACTGTAAATAAAACTTGTTAGAAATGTTCCCAGTTCATTTCCGTTCCTTCTTGAATTGGTCCAGCATGGTTCGGATCTGAGTTTAGGCGGGGTTTTATCCCCAATAATCCGTTCATTCCAGCCGGCACGGCTTTGGCAGTTTCCGCTTGGCTTCACCCGAACCGGAGTTGATAGTCGGTAGTTGGAACTCTTGCCTGGTGTTGGCTTCGTGGTAGGGTGGTGGCTTGGGATCCTAGGGTCCTGAGTTCAAGCCCCGTTGGCCGCTGAATTAAAAATACACCAGGAGGTTGACTCAGCCTGTCATCCTTCCGAGGTCGGCAAAATGAGCACCAGTGTACTGGTAAGGGGGACACTGCGCCAGCGGCATAGCCGCATCCCAACCAATGATGCAACCAGCAGCCACAGGCTGCCCTTGACAGAGAGAGTTGGAACTCTACTGCAGTCAGTAGTGTGACCCGGTTCGAGCAAGACGTGCCGAGGGCGTGGTTTCCCCGGTAGTTGAAATCGCGTAGTTAATTAGGTAAATTGGTTATAGACAAATAGACCCAACGCTACGCGGTTGAAATATTGGCGACCACGGTCGGTTAAACGACCCACCGGCTAGCGGAGTTATCCGAGCGACGGCCTATAATTCTGGGGAGTTTGGTGGGAGACGACACGAGCTTTTCCCACCTCGTGGTCATTCTCACCACCGACCCCCGGCCCACAACAGTTTGGTGTCAGGAGTGGGATTCGAACCCCTCCGCCTCCATAGAGAAAATTACGGGATTCAGTCCAGGGGTGTGCTTGACAACCCCCCCGCCTTTTCCCTCCAAATTAAGAGCAGTAAAATTTTACTTAATTCTCAGCACGAACCATGGCAGACCAAGACGGACTGGTACAGGTGGGTTCGGAATTAACGTTGGAAGAACCCATGGCTCAGGCCAACACCAGGCAGGTAGACCTTTCCCTGCAACCAAATCCGGAGGTAACATTGGGGGCGGCAGCGGCGGTGCATGAGCACCCCCTCCATCAAATTTCCCTCCCAGAGGACTGAACGATCCCCAACGGATCCGCAAAAAAAATTACAATTTTTGAATTTTTAAAAGTAGGCTAATTAGCATAAAATACAAAGCACAATGCGAAAATCATGCGAAATCAGATTAATCAACAGAATTAATTATCTGGGCCTGATATAATACATAATCTGCGACTTATGATGTCTGTTGGTGTTTAAGGGAAACATAACTATTTTCTGTTTGAGTAAAAGTAGTGGAAATAATTTTAAATGCATTGATATGCTAATTAGGATCCACCATTATGGAAATTCTCATTTTCGTAAATATCTCAACTTCTGGTACATGGAAATTTGTATATGAGGAATCCACACATATGTTTGGAGGGTCAAGGAATAAGGTGAACATATTTCCTTTGTTGTCAGAGATGTAGAATAATGTTTGGACAGCTTAATTACATGCAAAAATGGAAACAGCTTAATAAAGCATAGTGCAAATGAGTTATTTTTCTGGGAACATCTTTTTTATGATACTTGGGATATATATGAACACTGGTATCAGTGAAAAATTGTCGCAGGGGGGAGGGGGGTGGTGCAAGGTAGGTCCCACTGGCCCCCGGCCTATTTAGTTTAGAATTAGAAATGGATTGGAGACTTGGACAGACATGGTACGTGTAGTGGGGATGTAGATTAGCTATGTAGAGTTAAAGGGAACGTGCATTTGAGTAAGGGATGAAACGTGCATTGAGCACGAATTAGTTAGGGGGACGCAGTTGTTAGAGTGTGTTGAAAAAAAATAAAAAGAGAAGAAAGAAACATGATGAGTGAACGTGGGTCAGCGGGCCTGAGTGTGAATGTGGAATGCATGGTGTGAACGAATGATTGGGGGGAGGAGTGAATCCCACCCAAGGGAACCCGGGGTTAGTGTAATGTTAGTTAACGGGTTAGCTAAATTAACCAAACGGATGTCATTTTGTTGTTGGTGTGAACGAAGGCACGAAATCTTTTGAAGGGTGCAGAAGGCTATTGACCGGCTGGGAGCGTGGCTGTGGAAATATGCGCACTGAATAGAGGGCACCCCGGGCACCAGAGTAGTCGGCCAGAGTAGGCCATGGGTCCAAGGGACCGAGTTAGTGTAATGGGCACAGGCAGCCCACGCAAACGGGACCCGGAGCACCAAAATGCCACATGGGCATCGAAGGGGACACTGCCAGGGGCATCCCCCAAGTTCATAAGGAGTAGGTAGGCTCGGAGACAGCCTCAGCGACCCGGAGGTGCTGAAGTTTGAGTTAGGCAGATTGGTATCCCTGCCAATGGAGCCACGCTGCCCAGCCACGAAATTGTGCAAGAGCACGAGTGAAAATTTGCGGGCCGGGCCCAAATTAATAACGAACACCAACACAGGCGACGGGAATCATGGTTTCTAGAACCGAGAGTTTAAAGAGAGAGGCGTGTTGAAAAGCCCCGGGGATAGATTAACGGTTAATAAAATGCTCGGATAGATAGGAAACGTGTACCCCTTCACACCATCCATCCCTTCGCTGTCCGTAGGCCGCTGGACTCATCTTTGGAAATTTCTGAAATCTGAGGGAGTTGTTCTGAGGCTGCATTGGGCCTCGAGACAGAATCACTTGTCTCTTCCTCAATCCCCTCAAAAAAAAGGATCTTAGGGATTGGGGATAGACAGTCAGGACAGGTTAACCGAACAAAGACGATAAGGGGGCTCGGGACACACGTATTTATAAACATGATAATTATAAAAATAAAAAAAGTCTAAATTTCGTTGTTTTGTTGCAAGCTCATCGGGGTGGGTATGGACAAGGACAAGCAGAGGCGATAGGTTGGGGGGAGACCGTGGGGTAGTTCCGAGCCCATTTTCAGACTGGCCGGCGCCACCGCACTCCCTCCACAACCTCACGAGACCAGACCGAGGCCGGCCAGCTTCGTGTGCCGACCTCCTCTTGGACTGCATCTTGTCTGGTCTGCGTTTGCCATGCCATGCTTGCCTGCCTTTGCCTTGCCTCCATACCTGCCATGCCTTTGTTTGCATTCCCACGTCACAACCTTCACCATGTGCTTCAGGACCACCTCAGAAAGTGTTTTGCAAGGACTGCCCTGCAGGCAGCCACATTACTAGGGACTGCACTGAGCAGCCAGGATATCTCCTTGTTGCATGAAGGCCAGTCTCTGTCTATTCCATCTATCTGTGTGTCTGTCTGTATCTCACCATCTGTGTATCTATCTGTCTGTATTTCTATGTATCTGTCGGTCTTTCTATAATGTGTCTATATATATATATATATATATATATATATATATATATATATATATATATATATATATATATATATATATATATATATATATATATATATATATATATATATATATATATATATATACACACACATGTCCCTGTTTATTTATGTTTGTCTATTGTAAGAATGCCCTAGTGTGATATGATTTTGTCTTGTCTGTCTGTCTGTCAGATGTAAGAATGTGTAATTAATATTAAAGTAATGAGGTTTCACTTTTATGAGGGGGGATTGGGGAGGGGAGGACAGGGGTGAGCAGAGCAAAGGAGAAGTTGAGACTTTGGTAGGGGGTGGGGGTTTGCAACTTTGGGGTAAAGGATTTCGGATTTTTGGTTAAGGGGGGGGGTGGGTGGGAGGAGGGGGTTTGAAGGCTTACAGTGTGGAGGGCAGGAGTGAGATTGAAGCCTTCGCGTTGGGAGAGGGAGCTTGAGGACTTGTGAGTGGGGAATGGGGCTTGAAGACTTGGAGCAGGCTAGGGGTTGAGGACATGAAGTAACATTTTACATCACGCGGTATTTCCACAGGTCCCTGCCATGATGCTGTCAAAGGACATTCACGCAAAACTCCTTAAATATTTCACTCCATTGGAAACTTATTCCCTCAGCACAGCTCTGTGGAAACGGGTCTCCCACCTCTCTTTCTCTCGCCACCACTAGAGTACCTATATATAGAGAGTAGCGACAACTCAGCTATAGGCGCCATTTTGTTTCACTCTGGATAACGCGCGGTGCGTGCGCTACCGCCGTAGCAGCATGCATGAATGAAGCAATACATCAGGAGGGTGGGATACATCACTGGACACATATATATATATATATATATATATATATATATATATATATATATATATATATATATATATATATATATTTATTCTCATGTTTTACTCGGCCAAAGATCTTGATTATAGAATCAATGGGGTTGAAAGTGATAAAATGTTAAAATGCATGTACTCATTACACAGGAAACTCAGAGCAAGTTTGCCAGAGAACGAGACATTTTGGAGAAACTCGGCCTGTGTAGGCTAATGACATGAAGTCGAGCCAAATAAAAATCTCGAGTCCATAGGCCTAAGTTGGGGCCTCAATTTGATCCATACCTGCCCCTTCCCATCCCTCCCCACCTCACCCAGCTTTACTTTTTTCATCTCACCACATTATCATCTCACCCATAACAAACAAAAACAACAAACACCGATACCTACATGTAATTTATCATCATAGTTACCACCCAACACGCTCTCAAACACACCAAAAAGTGACTATGCCAAAATGATTGTATCAGATTTCAAAAATATCTTAACAATTGAAATGACCCTTTTTTATGGGCAAAGAATAGTTAATTGCACAGGCCTGCTATGCAATTATTGGATGAATCTATGAAGCACGTTCATGTCAAAATGCTTATGTTAAGTATTCAACTGGTACAATCTTGTGAAGAAACAGTCCATGAAAAATCGCAGTAGGTTTGACTTGCTATTTTATTTCTGTCAACAGTGTTCCATCAATTTGCAAGATGATGAACGATAAAGAAATGCTACAAATTATAAGTACAGGTAACTCTGCTTAACTTGAATCTCTTGGGACCACAGAAATCTGTTCGACATAGAACAAATCTGCCTCACAGAAGGTAAATAACACGTCTTGCATAATACGGTTTCAAAATTTGTTTAAACTTGTGCGATTATTCGACTTAATAAGGCTGACTTACATGCATGCAGAGTTACCTGTATTGTTCATACACTGCAGGCATTTTCAAATTCAAGTGTATAAATACGTAATATCATGATTAGTTATATATTAGTGTTTACAGCAAAATTAATTTTGGTGAAATATTAACAACTTGACAGCAAGTTTTCAAGACAATACTACATGATTGATGATTCTGAACAAAAATGGAAATACACCAAATGAAAGTATGAAGGTCAGAGATTGTAGGCTAGATTTTTTTTTATGAAACCCCATCTAATGTGTTGCCCTGGTAACCAAATAAACAGACAATTCATTACAAATTGTGTATTTTCATAAGAATTTGCAATTAAGTGATAAATATGTAAATTAATTGGGTTGCTAAATAATGATTGCCCATATTGTTAGCTTTCTGGATGCCAACATCCCAGACTACCATTGATCCTTACTGGGGTTATGATAATAAATAAGATCAACGGCATGCATAAAGAGGGCCCCCAAATTTAAAGCATTTCATTTTTGGGGCAGGCGTGGGGGCAGTGGTTCTATAGGTAATTTTTTGTTCCAATTTAATCATACAGGCTATAAATCAAATAAATCAATAATAATATCAATTGCTGCTATGATTGATATAATTCTTATTACAATAATCTTTACCATGGTAACACATTCAACGCATATACAGTAAGACTTATATACCATACATGTTAATGTCCATATGTGTACATTATTTTTCCCTTTTTTTAGTCTAAAACTTGACTGGTTTTTGGTCAACATAAGAAATAGACAAATACCAAAATTGTTCATCAAATTACTTATCAAAACAACGAATTTTCTCTTCTTTCCATAGATAACAACTTCTAAAAGCTTAGATGTCCTTGAAAGTTTATATGGGTCACATGATGACATGCTTCCAATACCGGGAGCCGTGCCTAAAGGCACTGTCGACGGCTAAAAGCTTAAATGCAGAAATTGAAAACGAAACCTATACATCCTGTACCCCTTCTCAGATTTGTTGCTGCACCCAAAGGCGCAACAACCCGTCATTTTGACTAATAAAGTTTCATTCAGTTTCAAACTCGGTCTCTCCGAGCTCACTCGGTGAAGATCTGGATTCGATGCGTAGCTTGGCGCTAGAGTGTGAAACAAAATGGCGCCCATGTGTCACGTGACCATCAAATTCTGGTCCCCCTATGTCGCTACTCTCTATATATAGGTACTCGAGCCACCACCCCCGCCCCTCTCTCTCTCTCTCTCGCCACCACCCCCCCCGCCCCTCTCTCTCTATCTTTCTCTCGCCATCCCCCTCTCTCTCTCTATCTTTCTCTCGCCATCTCCCTCTCTCTCTTTCTCTCTCTCTCTCGCCATCCCCCTCTCTCTATCTCTCCCTCGCCACCCCCTATCTCTCCATCTCTCCCTCGCCACCCTCTCTCTCTCGCCACCCCTCTCTCTCTCTCTCTCTCTCTCTCTCGCCACCCCTCTCTCTCTATCTCTCCCTCGCCACCCCTCTCTCTATCTCTCCCTCGCCACCCCTCTCTCTATCTCTCCCTCGCCACCCCCTCTCTCTCTCTCTCTCGCCACCTCTCTCTCTCTCTCTCTCGCCACCCCTCTCTCTCTCTCTCTCTCTCTCTCTTGCCACCCCTCTCTCTCTCTCCCTCGCCACCCCCTCTCTCTCTCTCTCTCTCGCCACCCCCCACTCTCTCTCTCCCTCGCCACCCTCTCTCTCTCTCCATCGCCACCCCCTCTCTCTCTCTCCCTCGCCATCCTCTCTCTCTCTCCCTCGCCACCCCTCCCGTCCTCTCTCTCTCTCTCCCCCCTATCTCTCGCCACCCCCTCTCTCTCCCTCTCTATCTCTCCCTCGCCACCCCTCTTCCTCTTTCTCTCCCCTAAGCACAACTCTGTGCAAACGGGTTATCTGTTAGTCTTATAAAAAGTGGAACGGCACACAG
>NC_140976.1:53100624-53111460 GCF_056783735.1 Eptatretus burgeri | reverse complement strand
AAAGAAGTTTACTGGAATTGTTAAAAATAAAAAAAATTAATATTAAAAAGAAAAACACCACGCATTCAGTGAGTTACCTCCAATAAGCACCCCTCTGAGGTTATCCAGTGAAATAACCAGTGACAGGACCAGGGGCCACAGTTTCATAAGGTTGGGGTCATTCACTCAGAAACTAATAAATGCATGGAATAATCTCCCAGGAAAAGTAGTAGCAGCAGAAAGAGTTGATGGGTTTAACCTGAAATTGGATAGGTACCTGGCAGGAATTCAAAGCAGTTTGGATATGGATAGGTGATCATGTACATGTGCAGTGATTGTGATTGGTCTCATAGGTGGTTGAATGTGCTGTCAGTCTTTGCTCATTGCTCGCCCTACAACTGTCTTCACCTCCTCGCACACGCTTGTGCATGTGATGTTCATAGTAGCATGAGAATGAGTAATCGTAGTAGCATCATAGCATGAGCCAAAAGGCCTTCTCCGACATCAAAGTTCCCTATTTGTCCTTGTCGACTGTGCAATGAATTGTCCATTATCTGTGAATTATTATTATTTTTTTTATTTTTTTTATTAGTATTATTATTATTATTATTATTTAGTTTTGTTGTTATATCCATACTTTGCTTCTTCAGATAAATATATTTTGTTTCATTTAAGTTTTAATTTAGGGACGGTTAAATTTTACTTTGTTTGCTTTGTTTATTTTATGTGCTCAATTGAGGTTGATTTCACTTCCTGTCTTTTTTGCAGTCACAGTGGATGGCATTGGACAGAAAGGTAACCTTTTGAAATTATTTGAGATATTTCTGTGTCTGCTGATTGATGTATTTAAATTAACTTGTCCGTGCCCGTACGTGCAAAAAAAATAATTTTCAAACCGCGTGCCAGAAACAACAACCACACAGGCCGTTCCTTCGCTCTCGCTTTCCCGTACGTGCATGGCCGTACATGAAAAAAAAAAAAACTTTCAAACCGCGTGCCAGAAAGAACAACTACACAGGCCGTTCCTTCGCTCTCGCGTGCCCGTACGTGCAAAATAAATAAATAAAACTTTCAAGCCGCGTGCCAGAAACAACAACTGCAAAGGCCGTTCCTTCGCTCTCGCGTTCCCGTACGTGCGTGGCCGTACATGCAAATATATATATATATATATATATATATATATACATATACATATACATATACATATACATATACATATACATATACATATACATATACATATACATATATATATATATATATATATACATATATATACATATATATACATATATATATATATATATATATATATATATATATATATATATATATATATATATATATATATATATATATATTCATATTCATATATTCAAACCGCGTGCCAGAAACAGCAACCACACAGGCCGTTCCTTCGCTCAAAAAAAAAACTTTCAAACCGCGTGCCAGAAACAACAAATACACAGGCCGTTCCTTCGCTCTTGCGTGCCTGTACGTACGTGGCCGTACATGCAAAAAAATATATATTCAAACCGCTTGCCAGAAACAACCACACAGCCATTCCTTCGGTCTCGCGTGCCCGTACGTGCGTGGCCGTACGTGGAAAAAAAACAACAAACAAACAAACTTTAAAACCGCGTGCCAGAAACAGCAACCATACAGGCCGTTCCTTGGCTCAAAAAAAAAAATTTAAACCGCGTGCCAGAAACAACAACCACACAGGCCGTTCCTTTGGTCTCACGTGGCTATACTTTCGTGGCCGTACGTGGGAAAAAAAAAATTTAAACCGCGTGCCAGAAACAGCAACCACAAAGGCCGTTCCTTCGCTCTCACGTGCCTGCACGTGCGTGGCCATACATGCAAAAATATATTGTTGCGGATTCGCGCCCGCCGGCGTGCGAACGGCCACGTAACTCGAATCGCGGCACGTCGCCCACCGGACGGACAATCCCGTCGTGACCCTCTCGGACTAACGCCGGGAACTAGTCACGGGTGGACCTTTCGGCCTCACCACGATCGTGCCAATCGGCCCCCCGCATGGGATAGGGTTGCTCGCCAAATTCGACCTACCTAAGTACCCACACGGAGGGTAGACCGGGCGATCGCACCTCGCCGCAGGTCGACTTCGGACACGGGCCACTTTAAGCGACCCGTTCCGTACTATCGGGATAACCGAGCGGTGTTATCGTCGGCCTCGACGGTTCGATTAATTATCGGGCGTTTTAGCCCACGACCAACCCTTTACGTGAAGTAAGATGGAGATTCAATAGAGGAAAAGACGAAGCAAAGCAGGAAAACAGTTCAACATAAAGCACATTTATTTCACGATGAACGGAAAGCACACATATACAATTACACCAAAAGCAAATGTAAAAGAAGAAGAAACACAATATTACACAAAAAGCAAATATAAAAGAGAAACACAATGCAGATCTATTACCGACTACGCGAGCACACGGCAACACTTATGCAGTTTTACTTCACAGACTGCGCCGACAACACATATACCCAAAGCAAAAGAAAAGGACCACCCTCAAGGATGAGGCGGGCCTGGGGCCGAGACCGCGTCGGGCCTACCCGTCTGGTGATGAGCCGCGAAATGGCGCTGGCGCCCCGACTCCGCGGGCCTCGCTGGGACTGCCTGGTATGGGGTGGGGACGGGGCCCCCTTCTCGCACTATCTCAGCGCGGGGGGAAACAGGAGGGGGTTGTTGATGCTCGGGGGATGGAGGATATCTCCCTGTCTCGGGTCCCGCGACGAGCGTCTCCACCACGACCTCGGTCGCGCCGCCGGCCTCTCCCTCCGCAGCTCGCCGACTCCGACACGAGCACCCCCTCGACCGCCTTCGCCGCCGCCACCTCTCCACAGCTCCGTCCTCTTCACTCTGACTACTACCACTTCTTCCCAGCTCCACCGACAACAACTCCCCCGACTGACGAACGCAGTCGTTTATATCCCCCGTGGCCTCGCTCCTTCACCTTCGACCCTTTACCTCCGACCCTTCACCTCTAACTGGCTCCCCATTGGACCGAGGAAAAGTGGGCGTGAATGCTTTTTGATCCATGAATTTGCATTTAGCGACCACACTCCAACGTACCTGGAGGCGGGGCCAAATCGCCCCACGCTCGCCGATAGGACGGAACAGAAGTGGGCGTGAGTCGTTTTTGATCCGTTTTCTTCGGAAAGGCCGGCGCTTTTGCACCCCTGCTCGGTGCACGCCCTGCACGAGTCCAGTATCGGTGCCCACAAGCGGCGTGGGAATGACGGTGATGCGATGGTTGCGAGGGCGAGTTGTGACGGTAAAGGTCGTGGCTGTTGTTGTGAAGCGGCGTTGCGGTTGGTGGTTGTTGTGTGATGGCTGTTGAGACGTGGTTGGTGGTGGTAGTAATGGCGGCTGGTCCAAAATAAAGATAGTAAAAGAAAAACGGCTATCTCGAAGGGTCGCAGCCCGCATGAATGACATTTATTCCCTCTAAACAACGGGTTTGGGCCTAACTACACATATACTTACAGAGATATCTCACCTAAGGGACCTGAATGGTGGTTTGCGAATTTCGTCAACCACAACAATATATATATATATATATGTATATATATATATATATATATATATATATATATATATATATATATATATATATATATATATATATATATATATATATATATATATATATATATTCAAACCGTGTGCCAGAAACGGCAACCACACAGGCCGTTCCTTCGCTCAAAAAAAAACTTTCAAACCGCATGCCAGAAACAACAACCACACAGGCCATTCCTTCTATCTTGTGTACCCGTATGTGCGTGGCTGTACATGCAAAAAAAAAAAAAACTTTCAAACCGCGTGCCAGATACAGCAACCACACAGGCCATTCCTTCGCTCTCGCGTGGCCGTACATGCAAAAATAAAAAATAAAATAATATTCAAACCGCGTGCCAGAAACAACAACCACACAGGCCGTTCCTTCGGTCTCGCGTGCCCATACGTGCGTGGCCGTACGTACAAAAAAACAAACTTTCAAACAACCACACAGGCCGTTCCTTCGCTCTCGTAAACGACGACTGGATTGGGGCATTGTGTTTATCTATAAATGCGCATAAGAAATCGAGAAATTATTAGAATACATTGAGTCATCACTATCCGGAAGTCCGTACGTTGTAACCAATAATGGGGAATGCGTCTAACTTGGCCATAACTTGGGAACCACTTGACCGATTAATTTTAAACCTTTTGAAAGGCAAACAAACAGAGATTGCTGGAATTGTAGTAGATAGAAGATGGATACTGTGGGTGCAAAACGCCAAGCAACGTCTCCTGTCATTGGTAACTGAGGATCTCTTCTCTAACGGCCACACCTACGCAGCAATGCGTCCTGTCATTGGTTTGGTAAATAAATGGCCATAACTTGGGAACCACTTGTCCGATTTGTATCAAACCTTGAAAAGGCACATACTCAGGTCCCCAGCAATATACCTGGCAAGTTCCAATTAGATCGGACCAGTGGTTTTCGGGAAACCACACACACACACACACACACACACACACACACACACACACACACACACACACACACACACACACACACACACACACACACACACACACACACACACACACACACACACACTATATATAGATGTTCTCAAAATGCCCCACTATAGTTGTGTTGACATGGGGGCACGTAGCACACGATGTCAGAAATCTACTTTGAGTAAATGTGTTCGTGCTGAGAGCACGAGTTGGTTAAAACGGATCTATCCTTTGCTAAGCTGATGAAAACCAGGTCTTGCCAATAAAAAATTTCCTTCTCAGGTACTTACGGAAGCAGGTGTGTTGAAAAAGAAAAGCATTTTAACGTTTTGTTTTACCTAATCTTCTATCCTTATGATACTGTATGTGATTTTGTATTTCGATTGTGAAGTGTTTTGGATCGATGGCCTCTTCTGTCCCCGTCCCTCCCTACAAAGGGCCTTGTCGATGGTAATAGTTAAATGGTTAAAATAATTAACCAGTCTTTGGTGGTAACGTTTTCTCTGGCCTGCAATATCTTTCATCCTTTTAAAAAATGTATTTATTTATTTTTAATTACCCATTTGTAAAGCGAAAAGCAAGGGGAAGAAATTGGTTCACTTTGTCGGTGTGAATTTGTGAAAATCCATTTCTAAATTTGGTGTTGTTTGCCATTCCAGTTGTCTACATCTTGCTCTTCCATGCATTTTTCATCATTTTTGTCTGGTCGTACTGGAAGACTATTTTCACACCTTCTCACTTGCCTCCACTCGAGGTGAGTTGCTTGTGCTTTGTCGAAACAGTTTGTTCCGATTTATTTGCATCAGTGACCTTTGTTGACTTTGTTCAGCAGATTGTTGTGTTCGTGATGCATTTTATTTTTATTTTTGTAGTTCTGTTCATTTGCTAAAGGGATTGGCTGGAGGAAAGGGGAAATCGTTTTGAGGAAGGTCCTTGGATGTTTTCAGTGTCATCTTTCATAGATATGTTTATTTGTTTGTTTTTAAGCTTGAAGGACTTTCAAGGTTTCGTATTCTTACTACGTTTGCTTCGACTTAACAAAATCTGATGTTGTTTTACTGACCTTTCAACTATAAAACAAAGTGCAAATTTCTTTCGTCGGAGCTGTGTGCTTTGAGCCTTTTGTTAAATTATTGCTGATGCTCTGTTCCTATTCTGTTCTTTGGTTTAAAAAAATGTATTATTATTTTTTTTTTTAAGGAAGTTGGAAATCATACGCTGGATGATTGGCCAGTTACCCTTCAAAGACATAATTTGGCTGTTTTTTTCAGAGAAGCTGAAATCTTTGCTGAATTGTCAGAATCATATTCCAACTTGCAAGCTTGCTATATCTGATGAACAAAATGACCCTGGAGAGAAATAGTTGTTTTGGAAATGTAGTCGTGGAAGTTTTGATCACGGGCTGAAGTGATCCTTTGCCTGGTCGTATGCCGCCAGTACTATTTATCACCGCTGGATCAGGAGCAGCTTGAACGAGAGGCGAGGGAAGAAGTGCGACAGGAAGTGCTGAAGCGCTGCTCTCAGCAGTTGCCCCTACGCACGCGCACGCTCTCTGGGGGTAACTTGCCATCTTATGTTTGCATCCATGCACACCTGACTGCAGATGATGATGATCATCAATGTTTGTGTGGTTTTGAAAGTGATAGACTTATGCATTCCCTTCCTTCCTACGAAACCATTTCCGAATATGATCCATGCACACTCCCTGAAATCCTTCCTTCCTTTTGACTCTCGTCTCTCCTGTCCCCAAACTCTCCAAATTTCACTTTCATTCCCTACCCTAACCCTCTGCCCATCATGTTCTTAATTTTTCAAAAAGAAAAGGCAGGTTTCTTGTTTGTTTTTTGTTTCATTCACTGCAATCGCTTTATCAAAATAAATCTGAACGACTTCATTTTGAGAGTCTCCAGTAGTTTGCTGCGGCCTTACAACTTCGGTTTCTTCCTCTTAGAACTCGGTGCCTAATGTTAATGGCAGCTTATGACATGTTGCTGCATCATCAGCCAGATATCTAGCTCAATTAGTAATAAAACTCGGAAGAGCGCGTACCTCCGCCAGGTTGAACAGGTTACATTTTGTATCACACTGATACCCCTGATCTGCATCTGGATCTTCACCAAAATCTAATCGGCCTGTTCTTCTCAACTACCCAACTCATCCACCAAGTTTCGTCATAATCCATCAACAACATTTGAGAATATTGTTTATGGCCCAATCTCTCAATGTTGAAGCAGCACTTTAATACATTTTAAAAACCAATCTTTAATAAATAAAGTCACACAACCAATCTCTTCACCAAGTTTAGTCTGAATCCATCCATAACTTTTTGAGATATCCTGCTCATAAACAAACGGGTGAAAATTTAACTGGTCCTCCTTCATGGTGGAGGTAATGATGGTTTTTGAGAATTGGGGAATTGTACCTCAACACTTTAGTTAACGGTACTATTATCAGGGATTCCAACCTTAACCATCAGGTGATTTATTCAGTCATTAAATGATGGATGTTTAAGATCTGATCGATCATTGTTGAAGACACTGGAAACGTCTGCTCATCGCAGACCAGAGACGGCGCCAGAGACAAAATAAACGTACCTACTGAACAAAGGGAAATTTTGATTGAGGCCTCACTTGATAGTAACCCAACGTATGGCTGATGATCGTCTCTCTGTTAATTGTGAATCCATTACATGGCATTTGCGCTCTTGCAGTTAAGATTGATAATGAGTTGTCTAACGTCCTAACCCGCCGAAGCGGCGGAGGAGGAGGCTATGACGTCCATCAAAGCCTGAGATATTATTTTACGGTTGCTTATCTGTACTTAAAAAGGACAGAGCACGGATAAGCAAGCGTTAGTTAAAACGTACGGTTGCTAACCGTGCTCTGTCCTTAAAAAATAAATAAATGCTGAACGTCATGTGAGGAATCAGCAGGTACCATTTCTAATGTCCTTTGTGTGACTTGGCTGGGGTTCGAACTACCGAGAGCATATGCTCCAACCATTACCACCACCAAGGCTGGTATATTTGTGGCTTTTTCTCGTCCTCAACTCGAAACACGTTCTTCACCTGTAATGCCATTCATTATTGGTACCTTTTTGCCAGGGTAAAGCACAAATTGGGTTGCAAGTTCCTCCCAATGACTGACATCACGTGATTTTTAGGTCTAAGATTTTGTTTGTCGCCCACCGAGTGACGAAATGTTAATGTCAATTGCAGCCCTACACAGTTTGAAGGCTGATAGCTACCTGAGATATCTCATTAATGTTTCCCTCAGCCTCTTGCCAGCAATTGAGAACATCACTGAAGTTGTGCAAAAAGGGTAGAAATGATTTCACTGTTTAAAGGGTTATAGTTTAAGGGATGGGAATGTATTTATGCGAGTTAAATGTGCTTGAAATTAATGTTTGAACCTTATCACTAGAGTTGCGACCAATTCTGCAGGGTACGAATGGATACGAAAGTTACGGTTTTAACCGCCAAAGTACTGAGTCTTGCCACTCACCAATTCTGTCCAACTCAGGGTGAAATATTTTCATAGTAAGCCAGTGTGCTGTGATGTATTTATTATTTTACCTTTTTTAATGACCAAGAAAGCACTGCACGCACTCAGAATTTTTATGTAATGCGCAAAGGCTTTGTTTGGTTTATAATAATAGTTCCCTTCCAAGGAACTTCATTGCAGGAGGAGGCCATTACACCCATCAAGCCTGCACAGTGGTTGCCAACTTATGGTTGTCCTTGCGCTATCCTTGTTAATTGCTAAGTGTCAGCCGAGGGAGTGGCACATGCAATTTTTAAAAAAAGTAATTATTATTATTATTTTTTTTTTAAGTCTCATGTATGACTTAGCCAGGGTTCGAACCACTGACATTCCTGCAGACTGAGCGGATGTTCTAACCATTACGGATCAGAGTCGGATAACTTGTATCAGTCACAAGACAAACTAGAATGGTACCGGTACAGTGCATACCTCCATCAGGATGAACAGTTGACGTTTTGTTTCCCACTGACAGACTGCATCTGCATCCGGACCTTAACCAAAATCGAATCTGCTTGTTCTTGTCTTATACCCAATTCATCCATCAAGTTTTGTCATCCGTCCACAACTTTTGAAATAGCAATACCTTATATCGTTTTTCGTTCCATCTCTCAATGGTGAGTGAAGAATCACTTTTTAAAAAAAAAAAAAAATTCAAAATTGTCATCCAGATCTGGATCTGGATCTTTACCAAAATTAAATCGACCCAACCTCTCCAAATTTCCTCCGAATCAGTCCACAACTTTTTGAGATATCCTGCTGACAGACGAGAAAAACATCACCCCCCTCCATCTTCAGTAGTGGAGGTAACTAGCACTTGGAGTTGTGTGCTTTCATCGACTATCCCCCACTTCAGGAAAGCAAGATGTGCTTGTTGAAGTGTCTTCTCTTTGCTGAAATTAAATGCATCGATGATGTGCAATCCAATCTTTGTGTGATACGATTGGACTTGCCGGTTTCAGGTTGAGAAAAGCATTGTTGATTGGCATATGGTGTAGCATATGGAGGGAGTGGATACCCAATTGGGACCCAAATTGCATCCAACTTGCTGTCAATTTTCAAACCAACAAGTTGTTTCCCTCCTGGCTCATCCTTCTGACTTTCTTGTCATTACAGCCATCAGGTACTGTGAAAAATGCCACTTGTTGAAGCCTGACCGCTGCCATCACTGCTCAACATGTGAGACGTACGCATTTCCTGATGTTTTCTCTCGCGTTTCTGCTTGTGTGTTCGCCCCATGTCTTAGCCAGTGATCCTTATGAATACATAAAAATATCTAATTAAATTGGGTTTGTGTTCCCCACTTTTCTTGTCAGGTGTATTTCTGCAGTGACTCAGCTCGGTCTGTCATGTTGACTTTATAAAATGGGAGTTAAATCCATAAAACAGCAGTTTTTCCCTGCTGAGCAGGGATTAGCTTTTCTTGAAGCAATGTTTTATGGCCAGATGCCCTTCCTGACGCCAACCCTAGTCACCTCTTACGACACACAGGGATATGGTACACCTATTCTAACCGAGGCATACACCGGGACCAGTACACTGGTACTCATTTCGTCAACCTCGGAAGGATGACAGGCTGAGTCAACCTCCTGGTGTAAATTCAGCAGCCAACGGGGCTTGAACTCAGGACCCTAGTCACCTACCCAAGTCAAAATAATGTGTTAATTAAGCCTCCCTCTCTAGAATATGGGGAGGCTGATGCTTATTGTGGAGTTTCTTTCTGTAATTGGACCCCTCAGAGTACTAAACCACCATTTAACAAAAAAAAAAATTCTTTCTGCACTCCCAACACTCCCAATTTCCGAATTATATTTTCAGAGCCAGCAGGGACTTTCAGAATGTACAGTTTTGATGAAATAGTAATATGGATAGGAAAGGGGGTGAGGGGAGGGGTTCAGTTGATGACAGCTGTACATTTCTGGTTTTGACTTTTAAAATCGCTGATGTAAAAAAACTGTTGAACTCATAATAATCATGTTGTTTTCCTCTGTGCATGTTGGTCATTAATGCAAGGAAATGGTTCAATTCTCAAACATGTGCAGATAGATATCCAATTTGAGAAAAAAATTATGAGAATCAATTTGTTTTTTTCATTTTATGAATCGTGTTATTTCAATTTTTTTTTCTTTCTGACATGTGGAATTGTTTTATTTTCAGGTGTATTTTAAAAATGGATCATCATTGCCCATGGTATGTATCATTGATCAGAGATGGCACTTTGGAATATATATATATATATATATATATATATATATATATATATATATATATATATATATATATATATATATATATATATATATATATATATATATATATATATATAAAATTTTGTAATGCAGTACTTTTGTCTTTATGGCCTCATTAATTTGGATCATGGGAGTAGTCATTGTTACACTGACCTACATGCTAAATGAATTGTGCCTTTTAATGTGCAGGATGAACATCAAGTAATATAGATCTTGAGGTCGTGTGGTGTATATTTCAGCCACAAGTATTATATCCAAAACCTGTTTGTTTGAAGCTATTTGCCTTTCAAGTTTGCTATTCTATCTACTGGGCAATGATGGCTTCATGGTACAGATGGCAGTTAATGGATTTTCCTTTTTTGTCTTGGAGTTGTATTCATAAAATAGTTTTTATATCCTTTGGTTCCTTTCTTGGTATTGTTTTTTTTTTGGGGGGGGGGGTGGAGGGCGGTGGGTCCCGCTCACACAGACCCTCTGCGCCAGAGGTCCAAGACCTCCACAAACGGCCAAAATATCTTGCAATCTAATGCGA